>NC_052137.2:27087069-27396069 GCF_016086655.4 Lepeophtheirus salmonis | reverse complement strand
AAATTATATCAAATCATATCATTATCTTTTATTTATTTAAAGTACCTACGTAATGAACCGTTTCGAATTGACCCCCTCCCCCCTTTCCTACCCTCTTCCGCTCAATCATTTTCATGTCATAGCTGGTAACTACAATTGTATGTATGTAGTTATGAGTATTATAAAAATGCATAAACCCACATTGCATTTGCATAATATGCTATTCCCAATTACATGCCTACTTTGTAGTTGTTACAAGGCCAAGGATAGACTTGATACTATCATATCCTCAGACCATGATACTTGTTATCTGTTGAAGACCATTTAAAACTAAGATTTTGAGGGATTTAGACAAAATTAAGACAACAGTTAAGACTGCATTTGACTACAGCTCTCGATTTTGTTACTCCCTCCCCTGATTCGAGTTATAATTGTTAAGTAGTTTCATTATAATAAGTTTTTAAATTAAGCTCAAAATAATTTTCATCAATTTAAAAAAAATAGTATTCATGTTTGCAAGAATAGCTGACTACAAAAAAGAGATTTAAGATCTTTTTTTTATTTTTTTTTAAAGGAAAGGTTGCCAGATACAGTGAAGATAAAGATGTGATTTGATATAATTAGAGATGGGTTTTTGTGGGAGTAAGAGGAAAAGACAGGATCAATGTTTCCCCCCACTGACCTCTTAATAGAAGTTCGATTGTCGTATGAACATTGTACAATGTACAGGGTTGTAACAGTATGTATGCATTTATATATGTCTTTACTTAAATTCAGTATAGTGATGAAGATAGAATTGAATAACCTTAGAATTTTTTTATTACTATGTTTAATTACCATTAAACATAATGCTTTACAAACTATAATTAATAGTGAAAAAAAAAACAAGCCTCACCCCATTGAACGACTGGAGGGAGTATGGATTCATATATTCTTCATATGAGGAAGAGGTTCAAGAATGAAGGATCATTTCAAAACATCCTTTAAAAAAATTGGTTTATTACGAAATACCTCTTTCAATTATCTTGAAATAGATGTTGAGTAAAACATGCCGAGGTTTCGTGACAAACATTCATGTAGAGCTGAGCTTATATTTGTAACCTTTTAGACTACAACATTCCCATTTGGGGATTTTTTTTTCAAAATTAGTCATGAAACTTAATTTTATTATAATTTTTTTGCCCTTAATTTAGTTAGTCAAGTTGAGACTAGTGAAGTATTAGTATGTATATTACTTTGTAAGAAAACAACTGATAATCACGTCCGTAAAATATATTTGTTGACATTGGTTTCAAAATATTAAGAAGTAAAAAACAAATATATTTCAATTAATGAACACTAGATGCACTAGAATTTTTTATCCGGCATTGCTGGGAGTTATAAGATGTCAATAAACTTTGCTTTAACAATATAGATATGCAACCCCCTTTTTTATTCTTTCTTAATATGAATCAATGAGCTTTACTACACAGCTTTTCTAACATTTTTTAAATCCATAAGAAGATGTAATATTTAATGCAAAAAAATATCGATGAGTTCCATCCTTCGTTTTTATATCAAAATAAAGAAAAATTATTTAAAGTATTTTCATACAAAACTCAATAGTTAACAAATCTTGTACATGTACTATGATTTCATCAAACAAGTAGTTTATGAACTACATTCAAAACGCAGATGTATTCAAGGCGATTTTTGACAAATGCATTGTTCAAGAAAGCTCAAAACTCCAAGCTAGATTGAAATTTCTTTGTTTATTTGACAAACAAAGTTTTATTCAAATCACATTAAAAAAAATAAAAGAAGGGTAAATATTCTATGGAATGACCTGTATTTGAGAGTAGTCCTAAAAGTTTCCTACCTAACTAAGATTTAATACATTTTCAGAATTATTATTTTTAGTAAAACATAGTTTCTTTGTAACTCTTAACTGAAACATCTCTGAAACCCGTCCAAATAGTACTCAGCATTTTTTATGCCAAAATTGTTCGCAAGACAATTTTTGTTTTAGGCAAAATTACTCCAAGTTGGATTGACAAAAAACATGTCAAATTTTAACGCAATAAACCTATATCTGTATGTTATAGTTACACTTTCAAAAAAAATAATTAATGACAGCTCGATACTTGATTTTGTCCGTTTTCCCATTAAACTCAAATCAACTTGCTCAAACGACTGTTACATAAAAAAATGGCTAAAACTTTGGTAAGTAACTGTCCACAGATGCTAGATTGTTGTCACTTATATTTATTTACGAGTGCTGCAATCTTCGCGTTAAGGTTGGAAAATTTTCATACCAACCTCGTGTATTGATATAATAAATTAGTTATTTCTGTGCGATAGTGATTTGTTTTAGTTATTATATTTACTCAATACTCAAAATATGGCGAATATAATTAACTGGGTTTTTCATAATTCTTTGTATAATTTCAATGGGTTTTCTGATAAGACTACAAAAACAGTGTTTGTTAATGTTTTACCTACAGAAGTAGTTTGCTTTTGTGTAGCAGTCATGCACAAAACTTTTAAGATCAAAATGCAGAAAGTTTTGTAAAGGATCATTTCAAAAAGGAACAAGTAACAATGAAAATATATAAATTGATAAGAACCTTCATAATCTGTTGTATAAAAGTGTAATAGAATTTAAATTTCTAGTTAATTTTGTGCTCTCTAATAAAAAAATTAAAGAGTTTGCGGAGGGTTGGCTAAAGGGGCAGTAGTGCCCGCCCAAATTAAGGAATTTTGGTCTTTTACTTGAAAATTTTTAAAATTAAATTTATGAAATTTTTGTCTAATAGTATTGATTTCTTTAAATAGATGTATGTATGTAGATTTTTTTAAATATTTTTTTCGAAAAAATTAATCAAAAAATCAAGCCTCCCCCCGCAATAAAAAAATAAAAAATTCTGCAGACGCCCCTGAAAGTCTTCTTTCGTACACACTTATAACTCAAGGAGTGGAGTGTATTTGCATTTATGTATATCCAGCTGATATGTATGTACAAGCTCTATTTATTTTAATTTATGACCCGAGAGACTATGGACTGAAATTGATGCACAGATTCCATGAAACTTTTTGAAGAAAATATAAATACATATTTACGACCTGTAAAAAACAGAATTATTTTTCTTTTACAAAACACCGAATTTTAAAAAAAACACAATGTTGCATCTTAATTATACATATATATGTATATGCATTAGGTTGTAAATCATAATAATTTTTGGTAAGTAAAAAAAAAATTACTATATGGTAAACCTCTCAATTTGAAAGAGAATACCTTAGCTGTCATTCGACAATAATTTATAAAAAAAATACTAAAAAGTTTGTGAATATCAAATTAATGTATGTACTTACGGAAACATGTTCTTTGTGACGTCATACATAAATTGTTTTGTGATATTTCCTCCGGTTTGGCATTAGAAATGGTGTCATACCAGCGTGACACCATTTCTATTTTTACATCTCTATGTATAGGAGACACTAGACTTAACCCTAAGTTATTCTACCGGGCCTTCAAAAAGTTCTGGAACATGACTTTAA
Organism: Lepeophtheirus salmonis; assembly: GCF_016086655.4. NCBI lineage: Eukaryota > Metazoa > Arthropoda > Copepoda > Siphonostomatoida > Caligidae > Lepeophtheirus > Lepeophtheirus salmonis. The sequence continues at coordinate 27,392,550 of NC_052137.2, read as the reverse complement.
TTCCGTTTTGAGAGGTTTTGGTTAACTTTATGCAAAAGTTGCGTTTACAAAAAAGAACTTCTGATTGTTTACCTTTTGAACGCCTTATTTACTAAGTCTCTAGAAAAATATTAAGGAAAACAGAGCAAAAGTAGCAAGAAGTGCCTCGTTTAAACTGTACCAGATTAGTCAAATATGATATGATAAAGATCCTTAATGTTTGCAGTACCACTGGCAGGAGTATGAGGGTTCAATTCAATAAGGAAAAGACATCAGTGATTGTCATAGAAGCAGAAGACCCATCAAATTAAAGCCTGAAAAGCAAAACAAGTTTTTTGAAAAATCTGACGATGACGATCACGGACTAGGAGAAAAAGCGCTTGGTGTACTGTTCCATGATGTAGAATGCCGAAAAAAAGATGTTAGTAAGTCTCTCCAACATATTGAATGACCCTTGCTCACTCACTAACAACAACTGTTACGATTTGATTGGCGCCAAAAGCGTTACAATGTCCTGAGATATCACGGAAAACGATTATTTTTTCTCCTCAGACGAGTAGACATTTACAGTGGATCCCAAGTACAATAAACAAAATGATCGGGTTGTATGCTTTTGATCAGTCAACCACCACCTCGATGAAGTATCAACCAACAAACAACCGGCCTCCGTAGGGATGCTCAGCATTGTGTCATGTGAAGGTCAAAAAATGAAGTCAATTTGGGTTTTCGTTGGATACAGATTGACTAAAAGGAGTTCTTGATGATTTTGCAAACAAAAGTAACTCCCTATGTTTGCAAGATCACAAAGCAATCAAAGAAAGCCTATTATTGATTTCAATAGGACGGGGCTCCTACACATACTGCAAAAATCTTACAAGATTGGATGCCCTAAAAAATCAAATTCTGTCCACCACAGAGCCCCGACCTAAATCCCTTTGATTATAGCATCTGGTGGTGAATTGAAAGCAAGGCTTAATACTGTAGTTAAATAAGTATGCATAGGTATCAGTGGAATAGGTACTATTGAACCCAATTCGATACCGATGCATTGGTACACCCCCTACAAAATTTCAAAGAAAAACTATTTCTGTAAAAAGGATATTGTTTATTTAAAAAGAATTACCAACAAAAAATATATCTAAATACAATTATGCACTAAGTACTTATAAAAGTGTATAAAGTATATATTTAAGAAAAATGATATATGACTCAAGTGGGAAAAAAAGATAACAAAATGACTTAGATAGTATCTCTAATGCCATGCATGAGAGAAATTGCTCACCTTAATTCGTAATCACATACACTCGTAGTCACAATTTATGCATAGATGTTCTCTACTTAATCAATGAAAAAATAGTTATAACAGAAGACAAATAAAATAATAAAATAAAAAAACACTTTACAAGTTTCTAAGCACAACAATATTCGCATGAGAAAAAATGCTAAGGACTTATAGCCAAATACTTTCACATACATATATTTTAATGAAGCAAAGTTTGTCAATCCTTCGGTAGAATTTCCGAGTATATGGGAACGAGTCACCAGGTGCGCTGTATATTGTGCTCCATGATGTATATCATAAACCTATTTTGATGTAATAAATAGTCATATCAATGAAATATTGCAAGTGTACAAAATAGTATCAAACATGTATACAGGGTGAACTGTTTATTGTGCACCCTGATGTAAATCATATAAATATTTTTGATATAAAAAATAATAACAAAATTGTATACATGAATTATTCCAGGCGTCTGCGTATAACAAGAGCACTATTTACGTTTGTTTTTGCTATTATTATTTCATGTTTATCATATTTCATGCCTTTTTATACTAAGATTTGAATAAAATTTAAATAATGGTATGTCAAAATGAATTTTGTTTGTATTTATAAATGAGCACTCCTTTAGACAAAAGTTTTTTGATAAACTTTTATTATTATTCTTTCCTTCTTGAGGAAGGAACATGTCATATAGAGTACATATTATTGTATTGAATAGTTATATTGATAAAGAAAAATTTGTCTTTTAGCCGGTACCTTAGTACTCTAGGCAATTCATGACAAAACCGCTAGTTATGAATAACTCATGAGATAGAGTCACTCCGAGGATTTCTTATTGAGTGATCTTCTATATTAACAATGAAAATTTTGTCTTTTAGCCCCCCCCCCCCTTATTACTCTGGGCAATTCCGGACACTATCGCTAGTGATGAATAACTCATGAGAGCGGATTCTCTTAATTCCACAGAGCCATTGTTTGAACTCATCTAAATGTATACTTCTGCATATATATATTGTACATATATTAAATAAAGGCCTTCAACATAATGGGCTTTGCATTTGTAAATATATGTAAGTATGTACACGAGGACGATTTTATCACGAGGAGAAAACAGGGGTCCCATATTCATTAGATGAGTATAGATTTTGCAAATATGTGTATATAGATTTACATATATCTCATTTTGCATCATCTACTGGAAGGTTAAAAAATAATACAGTAGTACATGGTTTGGTCTAGTTTTATGCCTAAAAATGATAACAAAACACACAATGATTGTATCCCTAGTGGATCATCAATTTCTATGTATTTTTTGTCGAGTATTGTCCTGTCAATAGAGGGCATAGACAAAGAAAAATATAGAGGTGTTAAGGGTTTTTTGTTTACAAATGGGAACCTAAATTCCATAACGATTTAATCTGTATATTTATAAAAGAGAATGTGGGTGCATACCCTTTATATGTTCTTACAACGTTGAACCTAGGAGCCTTAAATTTTGCATGGGCCCCTCTTTGAGCTTGAACAAGCTAAGATGGGGTGTCAATTTTTGGGGAGGAGCATATTAGGGGGGCTTATGCTATACACAAAAACCATTTTTTGGAGCTCAAGGAGACTAGATAGGGGTTTTACTTATTTCTCCAAAAAGAGATGGGTGATTCAAAAAACAACTATACAAATAACTACATTTTCAAAATTCATTTTAAAATTAAAAAAGTTATGGCAAAAAAAAGAAATTGGTGAAAATTGTAATTTAGTTTATTTCAGGAGCACAAAAATCAACTTCTAATAGAATATGGGATTAGTAATTGAATAAAGTTTGTAGAAATTTGTCTGGAAATTGCTTTGCATACAAATTTGCCTAATAAAATTCATGTTTAACTGAAATATATGTCCTTTTATGAATAATTTTTCAATTTTTTTCATTTTTTCTTTCTTTCCCCCCATTTTTTCATCAACGTCAATTTTTAATATTTTAAAAGAAATTAAACAAAAAAAATACATTTTGGACCTAAAATTTGAGACTCTAACTGATGAATGAAATATTTTCATTTTCAGGAACATTTTATTAAATAATTTTTGCAATATTTTCAAAAATGAACCACCAGTTGTCGCAGTTTATTTATTCTACAACATTATTCTTCATAACTTTTTTGTTTTTCCAAGTACGAAAAAAAATATTGGTAGGTCTGTGTTTCTTTTACAGTTCCGATAAATGCTAATTTTTTGAAGTACATAAATAAAAAATATACTTCTCATCTAGACAATTTTTTAGATGATATATGTTGGTATATTATTTTAAGTTTATAACACATTATTTTTTTTTAAATTAATAGTAATACTAACTAAGTATAACAGGCAATAATGAGAGGTTTTTTTTTTTTTTTTTTTTTGGGGGGGAAGGGTTGTTGTAATGAGACATTGTTGGTTACCTTTTTAATCGGATTCATAAAGTGTGAAGAATCCAAGAGAATTCGAATTATCAGGATCTTTTTGACAACAACGAAACATTCATATTGTAATTATTAGTATATAGAAGTATTTTATGAATTTTTTTAAATTAATATTACCATTGTCAATGTGATTTCTCTCTCCCTCCTTAGCCCCAGTAACGCCGGTTAATCATTAGCAAGTATAATATTTTTTTAAATCTAATTTATAGTCAAAAAGACAGTAAGGATTAAGTATTTTTATTTGTTGGTCCTATTTTGGCATCCAATAATTCGTTTTTCTACTTATTATTAATGAAAAGGAATTTCATTGTCTTAAAATTTGGTTTTTAGGCCTCAAAACACATCAATACAGCCGTCACGTGAAAATGTGTTTTTTTTTTATGCCCAGAGATAAAGGTACAGTAATACTTTAACATCCAAGTTTAATTCTTTCCTACACCCAATTGTATCCCTCGTTCCATCGTCAACTCTCAAACAGCTCGAATCTTAATACGAATTCGTATATTGGAGCAATTTTATCTCAAAATATTACCGTCTCCTTGTTTTTACCCTTTGCTATAGCTGATGTTCACTGCTGTAGACTGAAGATTTAAATATACTACAGCCTGACGATTTGGAACTGACAGTCCAAACCCCTTTTCTAGTGATATAAATCATGTGTCTTTTTTTAGCTTTAGCTGAAGAAGGAATTTCCTTTTCTTTAGCAATTATCATTATTATTTAATAGGCTACGCAAACCATCATTTACGCTTTGATTCTCACGCTATAGCCAAAAAAAAAAAAAAAAAAAAAAAGGGATCGATGGCTGGTTTGCAACCAAAGACGAACAATTTTTTTTTGGAAAGACATCAATAAATTTCCTGAAAGATGGGGAAAATGTGTGGCTAACGAAGGGGTATACATTGAAAATTAAATTTGTAACCAATTTTTTACAATAAAGGTTCAAAATTAAAAAAAAAAAAAGTATGATTTCATAGGGCATACCGACTATACCAAGACTGCAGTGAAAGTCCGAGGAATACTTATAAATGATGGTTTACCCATCAATGACTGGTATAAGATAGGTCATTACTTAAAAGTCAATACTAGGAGTCTAATGTCTTGTGGGCAGGGGATGGTAGTCCTCGCCTTCCTACAAAAATAGTTTATAAAAATTCCACGGAAAGAAAGGTTGTAAGATACAATGAAGATCAAATTTGTTCTGGGTATATACTATTAATTATAATTTATTCTGACCATGTATGTACATTGTACAAAGAATAGTTGTGTATTATTGTTCTGGAGTATTTGTTTGTTTGTTGTTGTTTTTAGCATAGATCTGTGAAGCACGTCTACGGAAGTGCCGCAAGTTATTCATTTCATATAATTTATACCTTTTTTTATATTATTTATCGAACATCATATTGTATTTCGTGTTATTTTATCTGTTATTTAATTAATCCTCCGTAAGTGAATTGGGATATTATTTACTCTAAAATTTATCTTATTTCTTGGAATCTACTTTTAATCGCCAATAATTTTCATTATACTCCAGAAAAATTATATCAAATTATATTTAGCTCTTTATTTACCTTGATAAGGCCTTGTTTAGAATTTATTGTATATTTAGCAAATTTAAGGTTAAGGTTTAACTTTTTGTTTTAAAGACATTCCTTCGTTTTCCCATTGGATTTCTTGTATTAATCTTTTTTTCATTGTAAGAACTTAGTCGTTCATCTGTAGCTACAAAAATATATACATAACTGTGGATATCATTTTATATCATGCACACAACTTCATCAAAAATAATAGGATACCAATTTGATTCCCAAAATCTTTATAAAGTATGGATATATCGTAGAAATTGAGAAACATGAAATATAATTTAATATTGTTATTATAAGAATAAGAAATTATTCCTTGTTAAAACTCAAAAACTTATATCGTTAAAGTTATTTAATTAATAAGGTTTTATTTTTTTTCTGGATGTCTTATATTCATGCAAGTATTTTTATTTACGTTTCAAAACGGATGGACAAGTTAAAAAAGATGATAAATAATTTGAAATGACATAATTGTTATAATTCTTCAACTATTTATCATGTAGTTCAATAATACGTTTTATTTTTGTTGTTTCTTTTTACCAAGATTTATGAAAAGGACGCAGACTAAAGGAGGATTAAGAATTGAAAGGAATAATACTCAAAGAATTCTAAACGTCAAAAATGGATAAAAATACTCAAATGATCTCCTTAAGAGGATTTCATAACTAACTCCATATCCTTTCAATTAGTGATTGCATATACTAAAGAGACTATGAGGGGAAAAACGTCATGTTTATCTGTCTAGAATGTTTTTTTATCTTTAATTCTGATTTGTCTACAAAATTTTAATTGCAATTTTTCATCTTTTGCACTATTCATTGTTCTATTACGTCGTTTCACTAAGATTAATACAGAAACGTAAAAGAATAAGTTTGTTTAATTCCATGTATCTGAGCTTAAAAATGTCGAAGCAACAATAAAAAAGACAAGGAAAGTGCAATCTCCTCTGCGCTAATGTACGTCCCAAAAAGGCTTCATATAACTTTTGCATCTTAATTTCAGCTATGTACAACATTAAAAAGTCCATTAAGGATAGGAATGGTGTTAAAATAAGTATTCTAAATATAGTTATCTTACATTTCTCCAAGTAACCATGTGACTTTGTGACCTTCCTCATGACCTCAACACCCCTGGACCTTGCAGCTTGGGGTGTCTTGGAGAAGAATGTCTGCCACACCTACAATCAAAATTTGGATTTGCTCCGAGCTGCCATGATAATAGTGTGGTACTCCATGGACATGAAATCATCGTCGAGAACTACCAATTTATTCGTAGGCGTGTCGGGCTGATATTACTAGTAAATGGATGACATATTCATCAAATATAACTTAATATAGTATTTAAACATTACACAAATTGAGTTGTATTCTCTTAATTCCATAAAAATCAGTTTTTCATAATTTAGTCATTTAGTTATGCATGTTTTGGCTCACCACTCTGTATGTACTAGAGAAGCTCTGAGTTGTTTATTTTAAGACCCAACTTTTTCCGATATCCCAATTTCTAAATATAAACTATTTGATCAACCCCCTAAAATCGACCCACCCTATCTGAGGGTTGTCTAAAAGTTTGTTTCCTCAATTTGATAATGACAGCACTCGTAAATAAATGCTAACCCCATCCATCAAGCATCTGTTAACAGCTACTTAGCAAAGTTTCCGTCATTTTAGACGCGCAGTTGTTATGTAGCAGTCGTTTAAACGAGATAAAGTGAGTTTTTTTTTGTGAAAATGGACACAACTGAGTATAAACTGTAATTAATTTTTTTTTTTAAAGTATAACCTTTAAATAGATTTTTAAAAAGTATACATGTATAGGCTTGCTGTGTTAAAATTTGATGCGAATAAGTCAATCCAACTCGGAGTATTTGAGCCAAAAACAAAAAAGTGCCTCGTGAACAATTATTTTACAAAGAAAAATGCCGAGTACTTTTTGGACGGGTTATAGAGATGGTAGCATCTTTACAGACCCACCGTTGTTTATTTTTTACAACGGTGTATTTTACATTTTTGTGACGTAGATTTGACTAAAGGTATTAAATATTACAAATATTTGTCAAGCATAGATAATTCATTAACTATAATAGAATATAAATGTAAGCTTAAAGTCTCATTTTTGACGGAAATGAGTTTTATGAAGTGCACACTACTCATAGTCCTTTTAAGGAACTCACAATTCAGAATAAGAGGGTTTAAATTCCGAAAGAACGTATCTCAAACCATAAATACAAAGATACACTCTGTATTAGTTATTTATATACATTTGTGACCTTAGTTGTTTATGATGACTCATACTTTACTTAACTAGATAAATAATAAAGTACTTACCAAAATCTGCAATTTACATGAATTGATGAGAGCTGAATGATAAGTTATTGAGTTTTTAACAATCATGAGCCTCTTTTCCCTTTTGAAATTTCAGTAGGATATATTAAGCAGCTGTCGTTAAATGTAGACTCAAGTCAACAGTATTAGTCAATCTTTTTAATAGACAAGAATACCAATGTGAAATATTCCAAAATTTGTCTTATAAAAATAAATTTTACTTTAAAATCACACATAATATTTGTGTTCAATGTCTATTTGACATTTGAGACGTTGACACAAGGTAATATATATTATTTGAGCCCGAAATTACCTGTGTATATGCTGTATTTAAGGTACGTCATTACGTAGCCAAACGGGCTTGATACAGGCCACCCTGCATTAGCCCGACTTTTTTTCAGTAACCACTGGCTAGTGTGTCTTTTAATTCCTGATAAGTACTTACATCAACTACCCTACGCGGACACGTTGCCAAATTACCATTTTACCGAACGAACATATTGTAAGAAAAAAAATAATAATAATTCAATAATTAGCTATAATTGTCTTTTATTCTATAATTCTCAAAATTTGTGTGTGATAATTGAACTATATATTTTTACTACGCAATGAACAAAAGTCAATAATAAAATATTTAACAAAGAAATCCAAACAGATAACAAAATATATTTTTGTGTTATCGATGTAACACCATGGTTTATTGAAAGATTGTCATTAATTTTGTGACAAGGGTTCCAATAGGGGATTGAGCCAACTAGTGAAAGATTTTTATAGTGAAAGAAATGTCTATGTCTATTCGTCCAAGTGGTCATTAGGAAATGTATCTGTTAATTTTTTTAGGACAAAATGACGTTTACTATTTTGAATGTTTTAGCCAAAAATGTTTTATTTTCAGTAAAAACAATAATATTACAGTCTATTGATATATGTTTAAAGGTTACAAATTGATCTGAAGTTGATAAATTTAATAATTATAATAAAAAAATAGCATTTTCCTATAAAGGTATTCAAACTAGGGCAAAATATAGCATTTTATAATAAAAAACTACTTGATATGAATAAACCATATTTTACGATTTGTTTTATCCCCTAAAGTGACAATTTCTTATAAAAAAGATTTTAAAAATCTTTCAAAGGCGTTTTTTATGTTTTTAAAAAACTCCATACTTTCCAAAAAAATATATTTTTAGGGAAAATAATTGGCGTATAGTCATTATAAGAGTTTAAAAAAATCTATTATAATAGCCAGAAATTGATAATATTCATCAACCATCTATGAGCAGTATTGTCAGTATAGATAGGAGTACCGTCTTGTTGCAAGACCACATTATCATCCTAAAGGTTACCCCTGAGCCTCCAGATTTTATTTGCAGCATTGCGAAACGCGCAAATCTTCAGTCGAGTGTCACGTTCAGACGCCATTGAAAACCTAAAAAAAGATAAACAAGTTAAATTTCTACACAGTGTTATCAAATGTTCAACGTGGCTAACTTTATTTATGTTCATCTCTGGGAAACTAACAAGATACTCACAATTTGCCAGTAATTTACTTTTCAGATTTCAGCGTCGCACTCGTTATAACTATGATGACAACTTTTGAAATACTGTTTATTCATTTAAACAAGTAACTTTTTATTTAATATATTTTCAATATTAGGTAGGTGAAAATACAATAATTTTCAAAAAATAATAAAATTTAGATACGTGAAGAGTAGATTGTAACCTCTTTCAACTTGGATAAGTACAGCTCAAGCTATAATTTTTTTAATTTTTTACCCCAAGGAACATTTTTGAATTATGTATGCAGGACTTTTAAAAAAATTGCAAATAATTTAAAAACTAAAATGCAGTTAATGTTTATTTAGAGGATTTAAAATATTTTCAATGTCGGATTCCAAATGAATATCTATCAGATATTGCATTGAAACATCTTTTTGTTTTCATAGATTTGTCATTTCTGAAAGATGTCTAATGACATTTGACCCCTTGTATATAAAAGTAAATACTTATCCAATCAATGCAGCAATAGTGTGTCTAGATGTAACAAACAAATAGCCTCGTTCAATTAGGATATAACTACGTATATCCTATGGGCTTGCAAAATAATTGCAATATGTATGCAGTTCATATATATATATACATATAATGTATCCAAAAATGGTTTGCATAAAGGAAGTTCATTAAATTATGATAAAGTATTTCCAAATAAGTATACGTATAGTCGATATTGGATAATGATTTGAGGAGAGGTTTAAATAAATTTGTTGATATAATTACGCATATTCTAGTAACAACAGTAGTAAAAAAAATTTAAAAAAGCTTTACCTTTTGATATAAATGCTATTATGCTGATTGTTGATAAGCCAAAAAACATTAAAATGACCTAAAATCCAAAAAGTTTAATTTTTTTTACAATTTCTACATAATTTAGTGATATATATCATCCAGAAAGGTCTAAATAAAACATAAATCCTAAAATAAAGTTAAAGAGAGTAGTTTAGCTGTTATGACGTTTCATTTAATCAGCTACTTACAGCTGTGTTGAGAGATGAGAGAAAGAAGGAAATAAGCAAACACAAAGGTAAGAACTACTCCGTTATCGATCTTTAATTCTACCCTGAGTACAACAACCACTTACAATTATAACCTTGCTACAAATCATTAATGATACTCTCTGTCCTTTGATTATCCCTCAAAATCTGAACACTTACTAATTCAATAATTAATAAAGGTTGAGTGATAAAAATTAATTCATATTTCTATATATATTAAAGTATAAGCAATTAGTTATAAAACAAAACAAAACTACTTACAAGTCAAGAAATTGACACTTAAACGTGATCGACAAATTTCCATTGGTGTGTTACAAGAAATTGAGTTTCTCCAGGACCACCTTCTATGCCGTCAGCAAGTCCAAAACGTTGGAAATGACAAAATGGACTCTGGGGATTTAAAGAACATAGTTCAGACCAATCCTATCAAGTCAATGATGGTCCATGCAAGAGATCTCGGGGGTTCATACTGGACTGTTCAGAGAGCTATCAAAATAATGGGTTCAAAGAGCCTATTGAGGGGTGAGAGACCACTTTTGACACCAACAATGAAAGAATCCCATCTCTTTTATTACAAGACTCTTTTGAAATCTTTTTCGCCAAATTTGACTCCCCTACAGGCCTGATGTCAATCCCCTCGACAACACCCTTTGGGTGGATTTCGAGGGGAAGACCTGCTGTGTATGTAATCGATACACCAAGGCAACCACAGTAAGTCAGCACTGGGACGCGATGACAGAGGACTACATCAACAGCGAGTGTCAGGCCTTCTGCTGCCGCCTGGAAGTCATCATTGCCGTCTAGGGTGGCTACATAAATTATTAAGAGAGCTCAGACAGACATCTATTTATAGTTTTAATTGTGTTTCAATTCTATAATTAATTAATAAATAATACCTTATTGAAGTTTGTCATTCAAAGTTTTCAGATTTTAATGGAACACTTGGTATATGTATATTTCCGATATCATGAGTATTGAGATCGATTTGTTGACAATTTTTCCTTGACTAATTTATTTATAAGACCAATGAATAATAATGAATTGCACATACCCTCTTATGTAATGTTTGTATTCAATACATTTTAAAAGGCAATTCAATGGCAGTTAGTTGCTAGCAAGGCATACACCAATATATGGTCCTTATTCGCCGACAATATATGAATATCAGAAATAATGACTTCATAAACCGTATTAAAAAAAATAATTTTTTTTTCATAATTTATCCTAAACTGAATGAAGCTATTAAGGTCAAGGTCAAGTCATTTTTTATGCGTTAGGCTAAAATGTTTAAATGTATATTTCAATAGCGCTCGGACACTTTATATTTAAAACAAATAAGTTATTGTCTTTTTTAATACTAATTTTACATATTTTTATATCTGTATTAATAAAGCAAAGTTCATCTGGATGTATAAAAACAGTCACAGAGTCGAAGGTATATAACATATACAGGGTGGGTAGAAAAAAAATATGTTTAAGTAATTACCTTAAATATTTATATCTTCTAACTTTTGTGTACATGTCGAGAGAAAGGCCTGCAGTGTCCTTCATCCGAGCTCCGAGGCCCTCAAAGCCACTGTCAGTCACCACTGGGACGCCATGATAGAGGAATCTATCTGCGATGGGCGTGCCAGGTCTTTTGCCACCACCTGTAATCTATCATTGCCACTAAGGGCGTCTACATTAATTAGCTCAGATAAACATCTATTTTTAGTATTGATTTTGCTGAAATTCTATACTTAATTAATAAATTATAGGTTGTTGAAGTTTAAAATTTTAAGTGTTTTCAAATATTTAACTACCACTCTGTATTTTGGGATATTTTTATAAGTAATATTTTATATTTTTCTATATAAACTAATGATTGTTACTTCTATCATTTTAAAGGTTTTTTGATTGATATGGAGTCCTAATTCATTCACACATGGGCATAAGTGATAACATTGTCATAACTAATTACAAAGATATGAAAAATAAATACAAAATACAAATAAATACATTTTTTAATTAATTATAGGTAGGGATTTTTCCAGTTTATAATAATATTGTTCGTAGTAGGAAGAACTTGGCCAAAAGATTTAAATCAACCGTAACGAATTCAAAAACATAAAGTATTTTAATAGGTACTGCGACAAGGACAAACAATTTTCTGAGTATTAACAACTATTCCTGAACTTGCATAAACCAGAAGTTAATAAAAATCAATATTAAAGCATGGAATCGCTGATAAACCGAATAAAGATAATAATTACTTAACACATAATTTACCTTCTATTCACGTTTAATTTGAATTGAATTCAAATTTCCAAAAATTGATGACATTGACTTTTTTTCAAAGAATATACAATAAAAAAGAGTCCTCTACTATTTATTTATACAAGGATTTCGCTCACAGGAACTCCAGATACCTAAGAGAAATTCCAGGAAAATCCGGCATTCTGTTGTTTCATAATATATGTTCCATTTAATTATTATAATTACATCTGGCTGACTTTTAGTCTGGATGTAGGGTTGTGTATTTCATAATTACATAATACCCAGCTCCACAAAAAATTAGCTCTTTCATACCTAACTATTTAATAATTCTATTGCAGGTCGTATTTGGTAACGGAATTCAAAAATCGGGTCTAGTGAGCTACACTTAAAACAGCTGCGCAGTTTTACTTATAAGGATAAGATTAAAAAAATGAACATTGAGAATCTGGATGTAAAACTAGACATATGTATTTATCCATTTGTCGGAAAGTAGAAAAATAAACATTTAAATTTCATCTTATTTACAAACAGAATCCAAATATTTCCTGAGATCCCGCCCTCGGAAAATGAGGAACTTAGATAGTTTGCATACTTCGTATACATTTATAAATTAGTGAGTGTCCTTGTGTCTCCAGCATTATGCTCAAATGTTTTTCTTGACTCTCTGTGTTAATGTTATAATCGTGATTTAAAATTTTGCCAAGTTATAATTGAAAAAATAGGAATAGGTTCGTTTATTATTGTAGTTATACTTGAACTCTTATTTCCATTATTATTTGATGTTGATTATTTACAAGATCATGCTTATTTAAAGAAATAAATACATATATTAATGTATTTTACAAAGTCAAAGATATATGAAACTATATTTTGGAAGAGGAAAAAGTACATAAATTAGGACCCCTCTACATTAAATATTCTGGGTCCTTTGTCACTGATAGTATTTATCTTTATAGTCCAAAAAAGAGACAGTTCTGGTCCTTCAAGTCGTGCTTTTTTATCCACATGCAACCTCGACTAACACAATGGAAGGATATTCTAATATGGTTTCTGTTAGTATTGGGTTTTAGGCTGGAAATCGTAGACCCAACATAGACTGTTATAATTTAAATTAATACGGTTCAACTGCGGTATGGATTGGTTCTATTGTAAAAAAGTAGCATCTGCAGGATTATATATATATATTATTAGTGTTGGATCTCTGTCTGGAAATCTGATTTTATTTTTTGTTAGACCAAACTAATTTGGTCTAACAAAAAAGTCCGTTCTGGACAGGTCTGATATAAAAATTTAGTCCAGATCGGTCTAAAGGAAAAGTTCTGTCAAGATGGGTCCAAAAGAAAAAATCGGTCTATTTCGGTCTCAAAAAATCGGTCTAAACCGACTTTACAGATAAATTGTTTATAACATGACATCATAAGTTTTTTTCAGGTACAATGACGTTATACAAAGTTCAAGCAGAGATAGCTCAGATTAATTTTGATTCCGCCGTCTCTTATATGTATACAGTATTTGTTCCATAACTTATCGTGTACTTGGAGATTTTTTTGAAAAAAATGAATGACAGTTGAATTAGAAAAAAAAATTGGTCCCTCATAATATATGAGACAGATAAAAATCGGTCCATAAATTGACACCGAAAAAAAATCTTTTTACAAAATGATACCGATAAAAATCGGTCCACTCTCTGAGACCGCGGTTTGGACCAAAAAAATTGTCCAAATTGGTCTAGAAAAAATCAGTTAAGACCAAACCAAAAAAAAAAAAATAGGAGCTGATTTTTTTTAAGGGGGGGGAGGTAGGAGATTTGGGGCTTTGTTTTGGAAAAAATTTCAAATATTAAAGTTTTTGTTAAAGAATTTAAAAAATTTGTAGCTATTCTTAAGAAAATAAATTTTTTGATAACCCAAATTAGAAATAATAAATTGGCCAATTTATATGACAATGGATTACCTGAAATTATATTTATGTCCTTTTTGAAAAGGAGAATATGCATGCTAGGAAATCGAAGGGAAAAACGAACGGTGTTCACTCATTCCGTTCATTTTTTGAACGAATGAACAACGAACGAAAAAAAAATATCAACGGCGTTCATTTTGAGGTTCATTTTCTTATTATACAAAAGAGGTCGCTTTTTGACTAATTTTTCCAAGAGACTACTTTTTTTTTCTTGGTTATGGTTATAATTATTATTATTTATTATGGTTAAAATATAGTTTTATTTATTTTACAATCCGTTGCTTCGTTTAACTGCACCATTCACTCGAAAATAAGTCAACTGAAGGTAGCCTTCAAAATCCCAAAATAAAGTGTAATGGATGAAATAAAAGGTATAATGGACGTTAATGCATTTATTTATCTAATATTTTGTAAAGTTTTTATACAATCTGTCGATGCAAAGTACATAAATTTTTAACCCGGGATTAGTACCTTCAATATTTATTACTGCGCAATATGAAAGTATTTTGTCTTACATATTATTCAATTAATTGCAGGTATTTAAAAATATTAACTTTTGTGCAATACTGAATTGTGTAATTCCTGAAAATCTTAGTCAATTCTCTAGATGTTTAAAAAAGTTGTGTTGTTTTATTGAAATATCATATTTTATTAGATCATAGATTTTGGTGTTGTAAATTCGAGTATATGTATATCTTCCCACGCTCTCCAGACAATAAATGATAATTATTGGGGGAAAAAAGATATTAAAAATTAAGACAAAGTACTCTCATATTGTTCAGTAATAAAAATTAAAGGGGCTAATGTCAGGTTAAACATCTCATGACCCGATTAGATGAAAACTTTACAAAAAATACTACATAAATTAATTTTTTTTAAGTACATTATAAATTTTATTTGATCCATTACATCCCATTTGTAATTTTGAAGGCTATCTTAATTCCCTTAGACATTTATGATATTATTAGAAAATATAAATATTTTCTAATAATAGAATAAATAATTAAAAAATGTAACAATGCAAAGTATAAAATTGAACAATGTACAAAAAGAAAACTATAGACAAGTGTTAGAAAATAAAACACATTACTACTGCACAGATATATGTATAGCGTATACCGTTGATATTCACTTATTATTTTCATACTAAGAAATACAGTTATTAACTAGTAGGAACAGTGCCTTCAGGTCGGGTTGTAGACAAGACAACAATATAGACCAGTGGTTTGGAACTAATTTTATCCTCTCATACGGCATGCACGTTAACGCTATAGACAAACTAAGACGACTTTGGGTATATCAGGGATGAACTCACAGGAGGAATTTACAGCCATTTGAAAAAATTAGCAAAGCAATTAAAAACAAATCAAATAAGGATAAATGATATAATTAACATGACGTATCTAGTGAGACCGGTGAAACTAAAGCTGACAACAAATTCAAGTTTTTTGTGTAAGCAAAGTAACGTCATGATATAAGACAAGGGATCAATAAGAAATTATATTCCTATCCTATTGGAAGTGTATATACATAAGTATAGTGTAATCAAAAAGTTTAAATTTTGGAATGGCCATAACTTATTAAGTGAGACGAGGGAATCGACAGCTGACAACAAAATACATAGGTTATTTTTGTGTTAGCGAGGTAACACCAAGTAGTATCAAACCCTCCGTATTTTTCTTGTTACCAAGTGTTAATTACATCAATAATGGGTGGATTTATGATTTAAATATTTTTATTGGGGAAATAATATCACTTTATCAATTAATAATATATAAATATATGAATAAGTATTTGATTTATATGAATTAACATTAAAATTCTATCTAATATCCTTTTTCAGTTCTAACTACGTAGAATTAGCTGCTCTAAACCACTGAAGTTAGTCACTGATCAGATGTTAACTGATGAAACTTAAACAAACAACCAAAAGGAAAATACAGTGTACCTTTGTTAATTTGAAAAAGCTGATTTTGTTATTTGGGAATGCCTGGGCCGGATAAAAGAAATGAGTATCATCGAAACATTTTGTTAAAAAATTAACAAACCTCTCTAATAATGTATTGATACAAAAGTATATGTTATTTCTTATACGTAATATTCAACAAATAATTAATTAATCAACTTAAGATGAACAAAGTTTTAGAATTGAAAGGGTTATATTTGATGCACATATAGCTTGCCTCTATATTTTTGAGATGCTTCTTTTGATTAATTATTTTTTATAACTACCTACACATAAGTACAACTTATCAACTACTTATCCGTTTTCAAATAAATGTCTCGGAAAGTGCATTTTCCTGGACAATGTATGTATTTACATACTTAGATATTGTGAGGGATGCACTGATCAACTAGCTTATATTTATTTAAGTAAACAACATAATAAAAATTGCAAATCGATGTTGAAGGACGTGCCGAGTGTTTCCTTATATTAAATATTATTATGTTAAACTCTCGGGAATAACCAGGGAGTTATTTATGGAATTGATAAGAGCCTGGGATTAAGTGATTAAGTTAAAGTAATTCTTTGAAGGACAAGTGAACCTAATTCACTAATTATATTAGTATTAACAGTGCAAGCATTGTAATATTCCCCAAGTTGAATACTTGAGGATAGTTTTGAAAGGATTGCAGAAGTGAAGGAATCTATATATGTGGGCCGTCAACAGAAAATTAGCTATAATGATTTTTTATCAAATTTGAGAATAGTTTAAATTTCTATTCTTCGAAAAGTAACTTCAGTTTATATTTACAAACAATTCATATTGGGCCTTAGAGTTTGTTGCAAATTACGCTTAGATTACCCAAAATTGATCGTAACAATAAAAGAATGAGAAACAAATAAAATTAATTTGAAATCAAATAAGGGTTCTAAATTTCACAATGTAATTCTCGGGTATCTTAACTCATCTCACAAATTTGACATAAATATGTCTATGAATTATTGGATTGTATGATTTATACAAGTTGCAATGTGTATAAGCAAATTGTACAAATTGGAATTTTTTCGTCTTAAAACTAAGACTTTCTTCGAAAAGCCACAGTTAATTCTTCTGAACCCTTTTTCAATATTTTCATTGGATTGGTTGTTGGAGGATGTTGTATTGTATACACCTTTATTGTCGAGATAACAATATATGGCATCACAAGGTTTAATCATTAATGAAAGGACACTAGCAAGAGACAATAAATGTAATATGAGCTTCCGTCTCATACTCTATTAATAATATATATGAACTTATAATACAAATCAAATAAAAAACAAAAAAAAATTACCAAACTGTGAGTTGGCAAAAAATAAACACACACACACAAAAGCAATAAATTCAGAGAATTCGAAAAAAAACAACAAAAAACTCTCCGCTTATAGTCCTTGTCCTCCTTTCTATTCTACTGTGTTTCAATGATCTTCCTTAATCATATACAAGCATGTAAAAACTTAATCTTTATGTCCAAATTTTTCACAAAATTCATATATATTTTTAATATTTCTTCATGTTTATATTTATCGATTTCAAAAGTTTATAAAAAAATTACGGCTGTTTTTGAGAGAATTGATATTGTTAAATTTTCCATTTTTTCATTAGCTCAACAAAAATAAGTTGGAACTCCAAAAAGTCCTCAAAAGCTCAAAGTTAGAGCAATGTTGGTAAGTAAAATTTATAGTAAGACATTACTACCAACAGATTGTTTAGTTATAATAAAAAATATTTAGAAATATAAATGTCATACAAGTTTTGGGTATGTATTTTCAACGTGATTATTACCATAAAATTTATATTTCTCTGGATGACTATATGTTTTTGTGAATAGCTATGTATTTTAGAAATTTTTTTTCCTAGAAATTAAATTTTTTGTGAATAACATTTTTTTTTAAATTTAATATTACAAAAAAAAATTTTGATTTTTTTTCCAAAAACTCCAAGACATCTCCCCATAGAAAGTTCCTTAATTACTTGAAGAGTAATCTGTCGACTGTGAAGATCTTTTCAGACGAGAATATCTTCAAAATTGACTAGGATTTGAACCACAGAAACGACAGATTTATAGCAACATCACCTCAGGAAGTCCAGGACACCCTTCAGGACAAAATGTCTGCCCTAAACAATGTTCTTGGGAGTCGTGGACTCTTATGGGAAGAAAATGGATCCCTTCTTCTTCAAGCTCAATGAGAAAATCGGGGCTGAGGCCTACTATGATGTCTTGAGGTGTAAAATCTTGCCCTGGCTGAAGGTTAACTATCCTAACAACAACTATGTTTTGACCCAAGACAGTGCCCCAGGCCATACGGCTTGAAGACATAGAACATCTACGAGGAACACTTTACTAACTTCTTGGGACAATACCTTCATATGCCTTCTTCCAGTCATTATCTCAATCCCCTCGACTTCTGTGTGGGGAGCGTCTTAAAGACTAAGGTTGGGAAGATATCAAACAGAAATATGCAGGAGCTCAAGGCTAGCATCAAAAAATAATGGCCAACATGTCCACTGATTATATTGTGCCAACCTACGCCAAAGTTCCGACTTCTTGTGGAGGCTGTGATAGAGGCTAGAGACGGCCCTATTGAATAATTCTCCGCAAGATTGATTGCTGAAAGTTTTTTCATTAGCATTTTTCATTATTCTTTTCTAATAAAAAGTTATTAAGGTTTTTGTTTTTTTCTTCTCGATCGCTAAAAATTTCCCTGTTGCACTCTTTAGATGGGACAATTTACATAAATAATTGAGAAATGATATCAGCTGACATCCCATTAGTTTGTTTTTCTTACATTAACAGGTTAAGAACTGCATTACCGGTATTTATAACTACAGAAAAAATATTCCACTCTGATGTTGTAATAAATTGTGACCATCTCTGATAATCTCATTTTCCATAGATGATGTTGAGTGCTACAGATTGAAGATTTTCAACTATTACAGGCTACAGCCTTACTTTGTCGAACTGCCAATCGATAGCCTTATGTAATTGTTATATATTTCTTTCTCTCAAATCGTTGTTTTTTATCGCACAACCTTTCCTTTAAAAAACACCTTAAAATCATCTGGTAGATAGCCAAATAAGCCAACTATACCAACTTTTATTTATCTCTAAATTATTCCCAGACTATCATTGTTAAATAATGTTATAATCATTTCATTCCCACTTGAAGAGGGATAGTTAGTGACGTAATATGGCTTATGTTTCTTCACTAGTTAGTAGTTTTTGTGTAGGGCTGTAGAGGGGGGGGGGCTTGGGAGTGTGCAGTCGCACTTACTTTAGATAAGTGATGATTAGTGATGGATGGGAGACGGATACGAATGAATTATGGTGTTTATCGATTAGAAATGACGTTTATTTATTAAAGTTCCTCTGTAATTTGTACAGAAGTATATAACCTTCAATTTCCTTTCTGAGGGAAAACAAATTGTTGCACAAAGAACTATTTCGGATACATAAACGATCCCAAACACTGTACTTACCTCCAAATTCAATCAATTAAGTATTTGTGTAGGTACATTATATATATGGATAGGCTGTCAGAAACCTCCTTCTATTGTATAATACAGTAAATTGTGATATATTTAACTTCTATTAAAAGAAGCTGTATTAAATGATTGGAAGTAAATCGCTCAATATAAACAATTTTATTAAATATAAAACTTGGGGCATAATTCAAAATCATTTATTGATTCTACTGGATTTTTTATTCAACTCTCAATATCCAGAAAAAAGATAATATCAAACAAGAGTTCCCCATTCATGATAATTTCCTCTTTGTATATCATTATCAAGGGCCATTGAAATGGTACTTAAAAATGTTGTTTTTTTCTTTTATGAATCATTTAATCAGCTTGTATTCCTTAATACTACATAATTTGGATTAAATGAAGTTTGATCCAAATGAATACCGTAATGTAGTAATCAATTATACATTATATTTTTCAAAGGTATATTTTATATATATTGAATAAGTTTATATCTAATACGTTACAATTTAATCTTTATAAATAGGCTATATTAATTCAATACAGGTTTTTTTAAACATCAGTTTAAATCATTCCGAAAAATTGTAGAAAAGTATTTTTATTGGAGGGGAGGGGCACATATTAGAACTGATTCAGTGAAAAAATATTTTTAGTGAACTGATTCAAGTGTTTTAATGTTCCAGTCAAGGCATTGACATTCTGAGTTTGAATTTGACCGTGAAATAAAAATTATAATCATTATTATATTAGTAAATGATCTTAAGCCTCACACTTTGAAGATCTCCTTATCCTATTCAATCTTCAAAGCTCGACAACTCAACAAATGAATCGAGTCCGCTAATGCTAATTAATCTGAAGCAGAAGCTGAAAAATTCTTGCAGACTGTGTTGGGCTTGAAGGCTGTCTTTTTGGCTAAAAGTTACAGACTTTGGGACCAATGCTTCCTCACTCTGTCTTGAGTGGGCAGATCTAACTGGTTCGACGAAAAAATCCATTTATATAACACTCAATTTTTCAGAGAAACTATATACTAAAATAAGAAGTCTTCTTAATAAGTTGGTCTCAAAGTAAGTAAAAAACCTAACACTGGTATGAATGTAAGAATAAAAGTTTTATGATAACATTGCATTATTCTATGTATAATTTAGAGGTCATATATTGACTTGTTCTTTATGAAGCATACATATTAGCTTACGTTAGCTTCGTTCCAGACGAGCAAGATTCAATTATGTTTGGTATAAATGAGATTTTTCAACAATGAAAAATCTTGAAAGTTGAAAAAACGGATAATTAAGGATTCGTTCTTACAATTTTGGTATTCCACTAATTTGCTAATTTATGAATCCGCTAATCCACAAATGTTTTTTTTAACCTACTAATTATCGGATTATTGATTATCAGAAGTTAGTTGCAGAATGCCTACCTTTGATGAATGCATGTATATAAAACTTATTTGACAATGCCCCAAAAGTGTGTGACTAAATTTTGGTGAATATACTTTCCTTTCACTTATGAATAGACCAAGTCATTTGCATGGATGATCTAGTTCATCTCCTTTAATAGTTTAATGATAGACTTACATTATCACAGTCAATTTTATCGTTGTAAAAAAATTAAGTCTTTAAAAGTGTCAATAAAAATTAGAATATAATTTTTAAGTTGACTTTAGCTATCTAAATACCAGCTATTCAATCTGCATGGCTGGTCATTTTATAAAAATTTGTAATGTAATAATGTGTAGTATTGGTTCTTTTAGTCCGTGGGTCGAGGATATTTTGAAGTATGTAACTTGACTCTTAACATATTTTCTAATTTGACTACTATAAAAAATTTAACAGAAACATATAATACTTCATTATTTTGTAGTGTTCATACAGATCGAATATATACTAATTTTATGTGTTTAATTAAAATTTTATTTTACAAAAATTTCCTATGAATATTTTTACTCACAATGAAACTATATTTCAAATTATTTTTTTTAAATTTAACATTTTATATCCCATCAACTTAAAGAATAACTTTTGACCGAAAGACAGAACCCTCAAACATACGATCAATGTTAGTTTCTTTTGTATATTGGCATATGTAATACATCTAAATAAACATGCTAAATGTACCCACATTTAAATCCCATTCAAGATGATCTTATTTATTACTATTTCAAGTTAGCTTTAGTATATACATAGAATGAACAGTTGAATATAGAACATGATAAGAGGATGTCGTTGCATATTCACTTATAATATTAGTAAATACAATAATAGCTTTCAATAACAGGGTCTCACATCAAACTCAGGGATGTTCTTCCATTTTTGTAAAATGAGCAAGAAATTATAACATGGTATAGAATTATAAAAAATATTTGCTTGATTTTCTAGCCTAATATGTGAGACTTGAGATCCCTGGAATGGAGAATCAGGAAGAAGTATGACATTTAAAAAATTAAAAACTTACCTACTTAGTAAGTGATGAAAATACACGATAAGACCCGACCAGCGGGTAACTCGTAAATCTCACGTGCTAAACGCCAAGGAAAATGTTTAGGTTTGGAAAATGAAGTGTCAGAAGAAAATATATCATAGGTCGTATCGGTATATCAACACATAAAAATATTTTGAATATAACTACGAGTATTTATACAACTTAATGTCTCAAATAAATCTCACTTCAAGGACTCATTTTGACCTATACTCCAGTGAGTTTACGCAATGTTACTATCAATTATTTTCAGTGAACTATTAGGGTGTGGATATATTAATCCCTTCAGAGTAGTTTAATGAATTTAATTAATCATTATTAACTGTGAACAGGTGTAATATATTTGATGTTATTAATTTAATATCCTGGTTTCATACAAATATAAATATTCATTGTTTTGCATGATAATTAATGACTAGTACCATAAACTCATGGACGATGAAGAAGAATGGTATGTAAAGAAAGTATTGAAGTATGCCTCACGATAGTTAGTTTATGCTGATTAAGCCAATCAATTTTTTTCTTCATAAGCATCCCAAAATTTACAGCTTCATTTAATACATTCCAATTCACTAATTTACACAAACAATAGTGATTGCATTTCACATATTATCATCCTATACAGCCTATCCAAAACTTTATATCAGAATTTTGAAATGTCAATTTTAATGTGTAACACATTTCGAATAATGTCCAAATAATAAAGAAAATCGCTTATTAGTATACTAGCAAAGGATTACCAGGTGTTGCTCGGGTAAAGGAAGGAGAGGGAACTCACATTGAAAATGGTCAAATTAATTAAAAAAATACATAAAATATTCAGAAAATACTTCAATAGACTAATAATTATAATACAAATGTTTCGTTGTTGTCCAAAAAGATCCTGGAAACTCTAATTCTATTTCTTTTAGATTTTCAGACTATATCAATCCGATTAAGTAGGGTAATTTAAACGACTCATCAGAGCAACTCCCCCGAAATTTTTTTTACTATTATTGTTCTTGTAACCTTAATATTATTATTATGAATATAAAAAAAATAATGTGTTATAAACTTCAAATAACATATCAACATATTGAAAAATTGTCTAGATGAGAAATCCATTTTCTATTTTCTTCAAAAAAATTCCCAAATCGAAATTCGTGAAGAAAATTACAAAAACTTTTTTGCACTAATTTTGCAAAAAAAAATAGTTAACGGCATATATTGGAATTGTAAAAAAAACACAAACCTACGAATATTTTTTTCGTACTTGCCAAAACAAAAAAAGTTATGAAAAATAATTTTGTCGAAAAAATAACACTCAATAACTGGTTCATTTGTGCAAATATTGCAAAAATTATGTACAAAAATGTTCCTGAAATTGAAAATATTTCCTTCAACGGTTAGAATCTCAAACTTTATGCCCAAAATGTATCGTTTTGTGGTATTTTTTTGAAAAACATTGAAAATGGACGTTTGATGAAAAAATGGGGGGAAAAGAGAGAAAAAATGAAAAATTATTCAAAAAATGACAGATATTTCAGTTAAATCTCAATTTTTTATGTGGCAAATTTATATGCAAACCAATCTCCAGACAAATTTCTACAAACTTTATTTTATTTACTAATCCCATATTCCATTGGAAGTTTGATTTTTTTGTACCTGAAAAAAGAAAAATTGCAATTTTCACCAATTTCTTTTTTTGCCCATAACTTCTTTCATTTTGAATCAATTTAGAAAACGTAGTTATTCGTGTAGTTGTTGTTTAAAATGGCAATCTATTTTTGATAAATAACTCAAACCCTTCTTTGGTCTCCATGAGCTGCAAATCACGGTTTTTGTGTTTGGGCATTGAAGAAGCCCCCTTATATGACACCCCAAAAAAATTGATACACCGTTTAGGTACGTCCGAGCTCAAAAGGGGCACCCAGGCAAAATTTCACAGCCCTAGGCTGAACGGAGCAGGAACTTATAAAGGACATCTAAATACACACAATCTCTCTTTTATATATTTAATAGGTAAGGGATCTGTTAAAAGAAAAACTAAGTTTACCGATTAGAATAAGGGTAAATATACTTTTATATTATTATTTAATAAGTCCTGGGAGGGTGAAGATCTCCCTTAAAAACAAGAATTTTGCTATAAATTTATTTAAAAGTTCCCCATTTAATAAATATAGATGAATTCAACTATAATTTTCATATTTTTCCGGCATTAATCCTCTTCATAGCAGTAATTCATTTTAATAGGGTTGTAAGCATTCCTGTATTTTGGTGTTCCGTTTAATTTTTCTTTTTTCGTTCAGCGTTCATTGTTCAGTCATTATTTTCGTTCCGTTCCGTGTTCCAATTATTAGGGAGTAACAGGCTTGTACAGTATATATACATCAACTCGCACACTCGTTGAATGAAGTTGTACAGTTTTTGAGGCATAAAAAAGTCGAATACTCCGAATAAAATTGCTAAATTAAATGGAATGTAGAAAAACGAGAACACTTTCATGTTTATCTAGAGTCCCAAAGCTTCTTTTTTTTTGTCAGAAATGTCAATGGGAATCATAAAAAAAATAATCAAACTAAAGTTCAATAGACCATATGTGAATGTAGATGCATTAAGTCATAATTAATTATTAAAATATATTATATATAACTTATGACCAACTCTTAATAATACTGAGTCATTGTAATAAAATTGGATATTTGTAGCACATCAGTCCAACAGGAAGTTCGAATAATTGTTTCTCAAAATTGAACATGAAATTAATTTCCCAAGAAATTATAGTTCATTTCAACGAACAAATTATTCGGATCCTTTTAAGGCACCACTATTTGTAATTAGGAAATGAATAAATTATATTTCTAAGACAATATTGGGCCAAATTATGTGAAGTAGAGAAAACGGAGTTTTTAAACTACAGTTCATAATCTAGGGTATTTCAATTTATCTCTATTGCCTGTCATTTTATAAATATAAAAAAAACCTTTGTATATATGATTCGTGTATTTTTGATAAAAATAAATAGTTTTTTTAAACTAAACCCCGACATGTAGGCGACATTGAAAAAATATATTGCAGGCAAGATAGTTAGAAATACTATTACACTTGATTGCAGTTAGTAACGTTAAACATAATATCTAACTCAAATATCCACTCAATGTGAAGTACTTTAAATCCCTACGAACAAAGAAGAAGTGCGAGATAATTCGTTTCATTGAGTACAAGAGAAATTAAATTATTACTGCATAAAAGGGAGATAAATGATAATTGTGTACTTTTTAGAATGGTTAATTCACATTTACACGAATATTAATATCAGGGGGAGTTTGCTGGGTTGGAGGCTTTAGATACCTCCCCAATTTCAAAAATTACACCTGAATTTGCATAGTTTCTAGGATATTTCTCCCGTGGACAACTACACCCCTTCCGAAATTACTATTATCTATTAGAACGGAACGCTAAAATTTCATTTTTAGCCCTCAGCGTTCATGTTTAAAAAAAGAAAATAAATTATAAATCATATAATAAGGATCTGATATTAACAGTGGTATTAATTTAATAATATCATATGTCTCATTCCTGTCTTCTCAGCGTTCTTCTACACCAATCCCATTTCTACTTATGATCATAATGTCAAGTGTATCGAAATAAATCTGAATGTAATTTTCTTCGATGGTGAACTAATAGAGCGATTCATGGACCAATGAATATGCTCACATTCGAGAGTGTAGTATATTTATGTATGTATATACATATTTTAGCTGTATTATCGGAATGTTACGTTAATTCAATATCACCCAGCCTTTTTGTATGTATATATTAGTTATGTTAATATAGATATATTTAGAATATCACATGGGGCAATTGGTAGGATGTTAGAATCCGAAATAAAAGAAGATTCATCCGGGAGGATTGAGCTTCGGAACCTCAGGAGGAAGAGATGTGGTTACAAAGCCATTATCTCATAAAATGAAAAACTTATTCGTGAGTTATTGGAGGAAGAGGGGAGTATCCATTTGATGGAATTCGCCATAGGATCCGCTCAGAATGCTTTGGGGAGCGAAGCTAAATTCAGTTATGAAATTATTTGTTCTCTGGGAGAGGATAGTAAGGATTACGAGTCAGAAGTAAATTATTTGGTTGAACAAGAGCTGAGAGTCGATGAGTTGTGTTGTGGTATCAAGGAGAGGAAGAAAAGGAATGAGAAAGAATGTGCTCAGATGAATGCAACAGAAAAAAAAATCTCATTAAGCTTTCCGAGACCAGAGGAGCTGAATCTGGACATCGAGTAGGAGGACTTTGAGGAGTGGCGCTGGAGATTCGAGGAATACATGGTGTCAATGAAAGCGAGTCTTCAACTTATAAAGCAGCTCCATACTGTTCTATGGAGCTTGTTATCGAACAGTTTGGCTCGAGACGTTCGATACAATTTACAAATGCCAAAAGACGGAAGCAAATCTCTGGAAGATATTCTCGATGCTATTAGAAAAAAGCTCAGAGACAAACGTTCTATCATTGTCGTTAGGGTTCAATTCGAAAATATAGATCAACACGAGAATGAGTCATTTGCTGACTCTCTCACGTAGCTGAAGGAATTGTTTGAGAGAGCGGAGTTTTGCAAAAGTTGTGTCAATGATAGATTAGTCTCGAGAATTGTTGCAGGTTTACGAGATGAAAGCATGAGGCGTCATATTTTCGAGATGAAGATGACCAACAAAAACATGAAGAAAGTTGAAGACTCATACAGCCTGGTTCAAGGTTCATTAACGAAAAAGATCATCGTTATGATATGGTTGAGTTATAACTTTTGAGTGTTGTATGGGTAATAAAGAAATTGAAGTACTACTTACTAGGTAAATAATTTAATCTTCAAGTAGACCCTCAACCATTAGTTTGTATAGTCAACAATAAAAAAACTTACATCAATTCACTAAAAACGACTTTCCAAAATATCCGAAATTTTGCTGAGAAACTCTCAGCCGATGTATGTAAGTAGATGTGACTGGCTTTTATGTATGAGTGCTGTCATCTTCACGTTAAGGTAGGAACCTACTCAGACCACCCGCGTATATATATAATTTCAACATAGAAATACCATCCAATCTTTCATTAAACGGATACTGGATAGCTCAAGTGTCCTCTTTAAAAAAAAATTCAAATAAGAGTACACTATTATAAATACTTTTACATTTGATTGACAATTAGGATTAACACTTTTAATCACATTGTTAATTCAATTCCTTTTGAACAACCAGTACGAGTAATTATTGTGTTTATCATTGGGATTTGTTATAAGTATATGCCAAAAGTGCCGTCACGAGTACTTGGGGGGGGTAACCTTCTAAATTTTTTTTGAAAGTGTATTTTATAAATCTATATATATAAGTAATTGTGTAACAGTGTTGATAATTTTTGGGACTAAGCATCCCACTCCCCCCAAAAAAAAAAAAAGGATAAAAACTAGCAACACTCCTGTATTCCAGTCGTTCTCGGTCTGTTGTATGCAAACTCTATTTATTCTTGAATAGAAACTTGAGGGGGGTGCAAAATTTGTAAGACAAAAAAAAAATTATTGCATAAAAAAGTCATCCAAAAAATACATATTTTCAAAAAAAAAACGGCAAAATAATTTGTTTATGCAAAATAAAATTAATTAAAAAGCCTACAAATTTTGAAAGTTTTAAATAATGGAGATCTTGAAATTTTTTTCATATAGTACGCAATGTTAAAATTTTCAAACCCGTTGATATTTAGCCTATATATTGAGGAGGTATTAAATTATATGTACTTTAATCTACTTTCAAAAGGTTGCGCAGTTAAAGGAGCTTCGGTTTTGTTGCGTACCTAAATACATGTTTTTGAATATAAGTAATTGAGATGGTGATCTACTAATAAATGAAGTGAAACAAGGCTGAGTCACTTATGTAGGGAGAAGGGTATTTTTTTATTATATTTCAAATAGCCATACCTTATTGAGTTTTTACAATACATTTTTTTAAAATTGTAGCTTGATCCTCAAACCATGTACTATTTAAGTACAAATTTATGATAAATAGTCAGCAATTGATTCCAGAAAACGTAAAAAACGTCAATTTCAAAGCTCAAAAAAGAATACAAAAATACCAAATGTAATATTTTGTCAGCTGTAGATTCCTACATTTCATTTTCATATCGTATGGCTATTTTATAAGTTCTTATTTTTTATAAATAAACGAAGTAATTAGTTATTTTCTACTTATGCTTCGTTCCAAAAGAACAGGGCTACAATTTCTTATTGATCCCTCATTTTATATACATATATTTATATTGATATCGGATATATTATTATTTTATACAGAAATTTTGGCTATCATGCAGATCTATAGCTACACTTTTAATAAAATATAAGTAACTATTTAATATTATGAGGGATTTTAAATGTATGTATATAATTGATTTTAAAAATTATAAAAAAACAATATAAGAATGATAGTCTGACAGTATTTATGAGATAGATAGGGTTCGTATGATTGACTTATTTGGCTAACTGTTTTTTTGATTTCGTGCCTTTTTTTTTCTTTTTGCAAGAAAGGTTGCGTCTTACAGTAAAATTCACCTTCTTGTTACAGGATATACAATTAGCCTACATAATTAATGATATAATTTTTTATTCGTTGGCTTATGTTTCCCTACACCATAGTGCAATAACCATCCTTTACCAAAAAAAATGATTCTCGCCTTTAAAAGATCAATTTTTTATATCTAAACTTTATTTTTGGTAACTTTTGTGCTATGAACATATAGAAAAGTGTAAAAATTTATTCATAGAAATAGTAAAATGGCCAATGTATATTTTATAAACGACGAGGGATCTCCTGTTCTTTTGGAAACAGGGCACATACTTTATCAAATATAATAAATTATGAAATATCCATGCTGTATCAAGGGAAAAGCGGTAATCGACATCTGACAACAAAATACCAAGGATATATTTGTGTTAGTGAGGTAAAGGCGCGTACGAGGGTGATACTGATGACTGATGAATTGACATCGGAGGGATATATGTAGTAATAACTCAGTTAGCACTGTCGCATTCCTAGGTTAAAACTATGTATGATTTTATAATTTAAAAACTATTCGATTTCCTTCGAAATTGTTTTCTTAAAGGAGTAGGATATCATAATATTAGTATGTGACTTGACCAAAATCCATTATACGTGCATGGTTACCTTTATTTTATCACGCAACCTTTCTTCCAAAAAGAAAAAAGAAGGCCGAAATCATCTGTAAGTTAGCCAAATAAACAATTTATCTCTTATATACTCCCTGTCTTATTATTTCTTCACCATTTAAAAAATGAATTACATATTATTAAGATCTACATAGTATTTTATTATATACTGTATTATAATATTGCTTATTAATATTTTATTAAAAGTGAAGTTATACATTAGTAATTGTGTATGGTAGCCAAAATTTCTCCACAGAAATAAAATTATTTTAAGAAAAAATGTCAAGGATCAAATGGTAGGAGAAAGAAAAGGAAAAGTGTATAAGTGGAAAAAATGGCAAGATACTTTTAAACTGATTTAATATCTATCACCAATAAAGTATATATTATAATAAAAGAAAAATAAACAAACACCACAGCGACTCCAATGGAAAAAGGGTTAATCACTTAATTCTTTTTTTATCAATTATAATATGATTAGATATGATGGATTGTTCATATTGTACAAGACTCTTGGATTGGAGGACAAAGATTTACGTAATACAAGGCAAGAGGAGCGATTTCCACTTCGTTACCATCCAGGATATGTCAGAAGAAGAGGCGGTTACTTGTGGTCTCAAAGCCTTTGGTATCTTATCAATCCATATATAGCAATTGAATAGATTCAAGAATTGAAACTATGAAGGGATCCTTCACGTTGAGCTTGGAATTTATATATAGGATAATTTATTAGGGGGTTATTATAAGATATTGAAATCGTATACAATAACATATCACTGTATAACTGAATAACTTATACAGGTCTAAAGATAAATGTGTCGTTTTTCATCATTTAAAAAAAAAAAAAAATCTCGTCTCAATGAATTCATTGCTTGAGTTCAACACTAGATATAGGATCCATAAAGCCACTTAATAATAAACAAAATACACTTAAAATATAAACTTTTTTAATTGTACTGTTATTGGTAAAATAATTAACAAATTCTTGCTTTGTTTTATACTTCAAGTCGGATTTTGTCTTGTATTTGACAGGAACTGGGATATAGTTTTATTTTCAGCAGCAACATAGCTTTTGCAAAAGTTAAATAAGATCAATATCACTAAGGACCATTACTAATCGTAGTTACTTATTCAAATGCATAAAAACTCGTTGAAAGAGCCTATAAGTCACTTGTTATGGTTCTCAAAATTTGGCTTTTATACATGAGAAGTAAAAATTTACAGTCCTAGATAAACAACTTCAAGAATTGAAGTCCTTAGGTAATTACGTAATGCAACCTCTTTCATTCTCTTTGGACAAGAAAAAGGTTTATGAAGAGACGAATACCATTGTTCTATTGCAAATTCAGATTGCTCCAACTGCATTGAGCTTTACAGTTTTCCTCGCACTCTCCAACGACTCGACATTTCACTACCTTCCGAAATCCTCTCAGTAGTTTGTCGGACCACAAGCAACCACCTCTTCTTCTGGTATATCCTGGATGATAACGAATTGGAAATTGCTGTTCTTGGACAGTATTATGCAAATGATTTTCCGTCAATCCAAGCGTCTTGCCTAATATAAATAATCCATCATGTCTAATGATATTATAGTTGATAAAGAGAGAATTAAGTGATTAGCATTTTTTATATTAGAATCGCTGTGGTGTTTGTTTATTTTTCTTTTATCATAATATGTATTTTATTGGTGATATATATTAAATCAGTTTAAAAGTTTTTTTTTCCATTTTTTCCACTGCAATTTTATCCTTGACATTTTTTACGCTGCCATTTTTTCTTAACGCCGACCAATATATATTATATAAACGACAATGGATCAGCAAGAAATACTATTCCTGTTCTTTTTGGAAACGGAGTATCTTTGTAAAATAACTTATTACTTTCTGCATTTATCAAAAAGAATAAATTATGAAATAACCTTGACGTATCTCATGTCGTTATCTTTATTGTATCACGCAGCCTTTCCTCCAAAAGGAAACAGAAAACGAGCCGGAAATCATCTGGTAGTTAGCCAAATATGTCAATCACACCCCCGTTATTTATATCTTATATACTCGCAGACCATCACTGTCATATTATTTCTTCATCATTTTTAAAATAAATTACATATACTGTATATATATTTATATATACTGCATTATAGTATTACTTAGTAATATTTGATTAAAAGAGTAGTTATCATGTGTTATTATATTATTTCTATGAAGAAATAGGCAAAATTTCTTCATAGAAATAATAAAATGGCCAATGTATATTTTATAAAAGACGAGGGATCTCCTGTTCTTTTGGAAACAGGGCCTACTTTATTAAAAATAATAAATTATTTAATAGCCATGACGTATCAAGGGAGAAGAGGGAATCAACAGCTGACAAAAAAATACCATGGATATTTTTGTGTTAGTGAGGTAAAGGCACGTATGAGGGTGATGAGTGATGACTGATAAATTAACATGGGAGAGATATATGTAGTAGAAACTCAGTTAGGTTTTGCCATTTCATAAACTTCCCCCTACAGGAGGTTAAGTAATTAATCATTGTTCCTCTCTAGATATTAGATGAACTCGTTGACTAAGTATAACACTATATAATACATCATATATGCATACTATACGTGTTTGGGTAGAAATAAGAAAGATGAGAGTTTTTCTGAGGTTATTTTTTTTACAAAATCATCTAGACATAGAGCTTGGAAAAACTTTTATTCTATATATGCGCTCCAGCTCTAAAAAAATTGCTTCAATTTCAGGCCTAAATCCCTGATCAGACTCGACTTTGGTCCACTCCTCTTTGATGGAAGCCTTTAGAGACTTGACTCTCCTGTGACACTCTTGAAAAACCTATTTAAAGTTCAATTTAATTATTTTCCTAACAGAAACTAATATGATGTCTTAAATAAGCCTCTTTTGCCTTGTGATTTTGACAATTATTTCTAGATATAACTGATATATACATTTATGTAAATATTTAAATAGTATTTGAGAAATCAAATTTTATAAAACATCTCCACTTTCATATTGATTGAACAGTTAGTAATATAAACGAATACTAGTTTCACAACTCATAAAACTTTTGCATACACAAAATAAACCAAAGGAATCAAAAAGATCAAAAATGGATAACCCATAAATAGGAAATATATATTTTTTTAAATATCATGAATTTTCTAATTTTTGAATATTTGTCTAATTAAAACTCAAACAATAATATCATTATAATATTACACTAGCCGGGCTCTTCCAGGTAGGCCCTACAGGCCACGGCCTTTCACTTGGTTTCCCCATGTTTAAGACATACTATAATTACACTACATTAGATATATAATCAGAAAATATATGTTCCTTCATCATCCATAATAAAAAATACAATCTAAGACTAGCTGGTTAATCTTCAACTTCCCATAGAGTCATTTACCTTAATTCTTTTTATTAGTATATGTAATGTAAAGCTTTAAACCAAGTAGCGAAACGAGGACCCACGTGATTAATAGCTGAAAAATGTATTGGTGCACAAAAACTTATTTTCTTCGCAAGAGGTATTTTTTAGATATTATTTGGAGATTTAATTAGGAGTTATGATGTTATCTAATATATTTTACTTTTTGGAACATGTTCATTCGAAGTGCGGAAGACGGACTTTGCTTAGCTAAAGAAGATTTTTATGATATTGAGCTTTGTTAACCCACTAATTTCTTAATTGGAGTTCAAAAATGATGATGTTAGTTAATGTAGAAATATATATGAATATTTTATACTTAAACGATGTAGTCGTAGTCAAGTCTCGAGTACAATTTCTCACCTCTGACAATAATTGACCTTTGTATCTTAAATCATACATTTATTATTATAATAACAATCAATCAATCATAAATGTATAATTGAAAACTCCGGCCACTTCACTTAAATGGGAAATTCAAAAAAAGGAAAAATTAAACAGTAAAATCATTTATTTTTTCCCAACAGCAATCTTAGAGTGAGGTAGGCGTGCTTAATCAATGACTCTCTTTATTACATCCCAGTCTACGTCAGGAGTAAGACAATGACAGAGGGACGTCATATGATTAGCAACATCTTGCAAAAAGGGTTAAAACGCTGCACTATTGTATCTTATCAGGCTAACAGTAGCGTTTAGCTACTTGGCTTAATGCTTTAATGTAATATAATCAAAGGTGAAAATCCAGTGTAGAATGGCCATGTTAAAAAAACCCGAAAATCAACATGGTCACCCTAACAATTTTTAAGAATGTCTTAGAGGAGAGAAAGTAAAATTCTCATGACGTTTCATTAGATCAGCTACAATCAGCTGTGACAAGAGAGAAAGGAAAAAAAGATATAAACAATGACATTTACTAGTATTAATTCGATTTCCATCCACTATTCTACTCTTAGTCCAACAAGGACTTAGAATTATATATCTGCAACAAATCCTTCGGGTTACACTCTGTCTTTTAAGAGAACACACAAATGTTCAAACAGGTGTTGAATATAAAAGAATCTATTTAGGAAAGGATCTTCACTACTCGGGAATTAAATAATCATGACAACTAATAAGGAGAATAAAATTCGTTCTTTACACTAACAATTACAATTTATCGGGCGAGCTAAAAAACACACCGGATTTACATATATGAATACAATACTAGTATGAACCTTTCTATTTGACACAAAATGCTGGTAGTGTATAGTACATGTTTTTGTCTTTCGAATAATTTAAAAATTCAAATAAATAATGTTATTTATAATTTATGTTTGTCTATTTAAATCGAATGTAAAAGTACCTATTTTATTCCAGAACAATAATTAAAAGACACGTATATCAATAAAACCCAGAAAAAAAGCAAAACCTGAGCTAAAATTTTGCTAATGATGGCTCCTGAGTTTCATAAAAAAAAGAGTTTATGTTCGTCGGGATTACTTATAAACTGGTATTTTGTGTATAGCGATACTCCTATGGTTACGCCTTCTTAGAAGGTGACTGAACAAATTTGCACTCACACGTGAACCACATTATGTTGCTAAACCAAATGTATGATTAATAATTTTTTTTTTTTTTTTTTTTTTGATTTTTGTGTTGATGTTTCTTTTTTCCTAAATTACAAATTATAAAGTTTATTTAATTCAATATGTTATAATAACCTTTTTTTACTAATGTCATGTAATTTAAACCCTGCTTTATCCAATGCCACTAAGGCTCTAATCTAACCTACTTCTAACTTGCCCTGTCACAAATTTAGAAAAAAGTGAAGATTGCTTAATACATCCTATATTGTGCTTCTTTGTACAACTGGAAGTATTTGTCAACATCAAATAAAATTACTTTACCTCCAAATGAATTAGTAACTGGCATTCTACCACCTTTCATAAGATTTGCAGCAAGCCAAGACGAATTACCTTGTTAATACAATCTTCCCTTCACTTGTTAATTTAAATAGTATAATGTTGAACAAAAAATTGAAATTGAAAATACCCTGCTTTTCAGTTGTTGCATTAACATGTGTTTGTCCAAAAAGTATAGTTATGTTGCATTTTTTCTTAAAAAGTTGAAAATTGACGTCAAATGAAAAAAAGAGACAAAAAATGAAAAAAATTGAAAAATTATTCAGAAAATGACAGATATTTCAGTTAAACATCAATTTTTATGTGTCAAGTTTATATACAAGTGAATCTCCAGATTAAGTTCTACGAACTATACTTTCTTTACGATTTCAATATTCCATTGCAAGTTCTTTGCCATTGTTCATTTATGGCCATGTTAAATTGGTTTGTTTTTTTCATGAGAGAAAGTTAATTTCTATGAGGTAATTTGTTACAAAATGACTCACAATATATTATGTACATATATTGTAAATACATAAATTTATCTACATACTATGTATCAAGGTATACTGACCGTAATGGACATGCACATATATAATACAAAGTATATAAATAGTTTTCTTTTTTTACTCATGATATTATTTAGATTTTATTATTTATTCGGAAGTATAGCTTGGGAAATAGCCAAAAGAGTTTTCAAATTCAATTCTCAAAAGTAGAATGTATGATGTCATAAGTATGAATACTAGACTGTATTGTAACGACAAAAATTCGAAATTTGGTATTGCTTTATTCCTCTATATATAGGAATATATGGGAGTGTTTTTGTCTATAGACCAAAGTAATACCTGGCTCATCACGTCATCTTAAAAAATATATTATGAATTGGCTTATTCTTGAGGAGATAATATTTAAGTATTGAGTAACTACGTGTGGGTGTACTAATGAAAGAGGGAGTGTTAGTTTGTTAGGAAGTTATCTTCTATATTATTAAAACAAAGTTTTTGTGTTCGTCGACGCTAAGAACTCTTGACAATGCCGAGTCAGTCATAAACTGTAGTATTTAGATTGTCTTGATTTTTTAGCGCACCTGTATTTTCTACATAAATAAGACTATGTATTTATTTAATAATATCACTGAAAGTGTAGGATTTTCCCTTTATGAAATGAAATAAATAATCATTGTGGAGTATTTAAATAAATATATTCATCATTATTTAACAATATAAATACTAATCAATACACAAAGTAATTATAAGAACTATTAATAATACAAATAGACTTTGATACAATTACATATAAAAAAACTAAATAAATATCAAAACTGAGACATAGGTTTTTTTAGTTTTTTTGAAGATGATATGGATTGAGATTTCCTTTTTCTGTTTTCGTAGATTTTATTATTACACTCAGCAAGAAAGATCACAACAAAAAAATTGAAGAAAATGGAACAATTCGAATAAAAAATGTTCCAATAGAGTGGTTATATGAGAGCAAAGCTTACCTAGACAACCTATATCTGGGGAAGAAAAAAAATAAAATATTTATTAACCTCTAAAAACACAGATTTTGGGCCCAGCAAGGATAGTAATGAATTGAATGTTTCTTCACATCGAAAGACATATGTTAATAAAACATATATATGACTATATAATAAGTGCAGTACATTACTGGGCTTACGGAGTCCATCTCTATTGATCCTGTGAAAAAACTTTTTATATTCTCTTTGTTCAGGTCCATTATTTTAAAACTGAACACCTTAATCTCCATTAACCTACAAAAATGTTGAACAACAATCCTTTTTTCAAATTTTTAAGCAGAGACTAGGTGCAAATCCACTGAGATAATATATTATTCCTTCATGTACAACACAAGATTATAAATCCAAAAAACAGTCCGAAGGGGTCAATGATAGCATTGAATTTACTTCTTTAAATATTCTATCTGATCCTTTCTTATGGTAAAATTTGTCTTCAGATTTTTAAATGACTTAATTTGTTATTTTAATGACAAGGATATGCGAACTTTTTTCTCCATTTCCAAAAATTGACGACTACTGATAAAATAATTGCCTCTTCCTAATTTTCTATACCATCCAAATATATTCTCGATGGGA
Organism: Lepeophtheirus salmonis; assembly: GCF_016086655.4. Lineage (NCBI taxonomy): Eukaryota > Metazoa > Arthropoda > Copepoda > Siphonostomatoida > Caligidae > Lepeophtheirus > Lepeophtheirus salmonis. The sequence goes on along the minus strand of NC_052137.2, from coordinate 27,355,596 downwards.
TCAGAGTTAATTTTCCTCAGAAGTACAAATTTTCAAGATTTGCAGCATGTTGTATAACATTTGATCTTAACTTTTTTTGAAGAATTTTTTGTCAGAGTAAAGAAATGCATATTTTCAAAGAGTTTTTATATTTGGTAAAATGGTTCAGAGTATTTATCTTTGTCAGGATACAAGTAACATTTATTTTAGTGATGGATGACGTAAAGGCTTGTGATGGGACGATTATAAAAATCACAATGCGATTCTAATAAATTATCACAATGCCGATTCCGATTATTTAATATTTTGAATCATAGTTAAAAAATACCATTTTGCTATAAATTTCTAAGAATTGCAATTGATAAAATACATAAATTGACTTCCTTAATTTAATTTAGAAAATATTTATAGTGATGAGACACGAGCTGAATTTTGCTGCATTAGTATTTTCGAGTTTCTTAAAAAAAGACTTGAGGAATTACGAGCTATCCTCTTTACTCGCTTGAATACTCGTTACTCACCCATCTCTTTTTCTCGAAAAAACTCGTGAGATAAAAAAATCCTATGTTTAAAGAATTATTGAGACTTATAATTTAAAAATTGCTTTCGTCATTTATTTTCCAAGATTAACTTAAATTTTTTTTTAGCTTATTTGAATCGTGGTCACGAGCATAATTCAACAGTTTATATTGTCTACACATCAATATTTCCCAATAATCTGCTTATAACTAGTTATAATTAATATGTTTTTAGTGGTACTGATGCTTATTAATATGAATGCATTTGATAAAATGTAGAATAATAAAAAAAAATTGGACGGCTAATATTTATTTTTTATATATTCATACTTAAAAAGGGAAAAATGATTTTTTAATAAATATTTATCGAATACGAATACATATTCAAATTTTAACTACTATTTAAACAAAGAAAATGATGATAGTTACTAAGATAGTACTCGAGCACTGAAATGCTGCAAGTGCTAAAGCAATATGAATTATGTTTAAACTTAAATCTCAAGGGATATGCCAAATGAATTAGTAGCTAGTAGTTGAAAATCTAGTTGGACCATTAAAATTTGGTCCTAGGAGGATTTCCCTATAACATGTTTGCCTGGAACGTGTCCGCCTTGTACGTATTTGCCATGGAAGGATTTCACCTTGATAAGTTTTCGCGTTGTGACGCTTTGGCCTTGTGACACATTCGCCGGGTACTATTTTGTCTTGCGACGTTTTCACCCTGATACTTTTTTGCCTGGGATAATGATGGAGGAAATAATATTGCTTCCTAATTTTAGTTGACTTTTTACCGATATATTCCATTTTTGAGAAATTAGAAACAAGGAACTGCTACGTTCCGTTGCAAAGAATGATTGGCATTCATATGCAGTCCATTTCTTCACCAAAATGCATTGAAGAGATATTAAAATCGCTACTTACATCAATGAATGTATAAAAGTTATAGACCAAGAGGGGACCTCGTTCATGGAAGTCTACATGCATTTGTAAATACGATATATTTATATAAATTTAAGTTAACTTATGGGTTATCACAAGCATAGATTTTGCTGCACTAACTTCGACACTTCACTTTTACTTCCCTACCTGTGCCTCAGGAGTAAATTATCTTCAATTTTGTGTGATTATATAATCTTATATGTATTTAGAGATTCTATGTAAATAATTAACCATCTTCGTATTATAGTGATGATGTTGAATCCTAACGAATGGAATGAAATCATAGTTTCAAGACCCTTCCAAAATAAAGCATACCATTTAGTGGTTCATAAATTGTAAATACAAAAGCTCAATTGATCTGTTGAGTTGTCGAGGTTTGATGATTTAATTTGATGAGGAGATCTTCACAGTTTGAGTTAAAAATTATTATTTCACAGCCAGTTTTAAACTCATAAAAACTAAGAGAGAACATGCCTAGGGTGAGCCATTGAACATCAGCGACTATGAAATTCCAAGGGAAGTAAGGTAATTGTGTAATTGGTAACGTGTAGTGGTGTTTATTGTAATAAATCGCCAAAGAAAATACTTAATTTTCCTAAAGTTATCAATCGAAGGAAGTTGTGGATGAATGCCATCAAACTTGCGAATTGGACTACCACCAAAGACTCACTGGGCTCCATATTCTAATTATTCATACTGAAATTATTGTCTTAAGGCTCACTTGTATGCATACCATGTTTCTGTGGAGGTCTCCAAAAGGACGGTGGCGTTTGGTACATAATACAATTCTTACTTTATTTGAACATTCTAAGATAAAAAATAACGAAACCTCCCCTTTAACCGAAGTAAAAACAAATGAAAGTATGCATATAATTGTGCAACACATGTCTTGATGATTGGCCACATTTAATCATAATTAATTATTTTATGAAAATAATATTTTAGTTTATAGTATAAAATTCATTGAAGTATTTAATATTAAAAAAGTAAATTCGGTTCTTTTTTAACGTTATATTAGAAGTCTTTAATAAAGATAATAAAACAAAGTATTAACAACTATTTTATAAAAAATAACCATTTTTAATTATAAATCATAAGGGAATAGTAACTATATATCAGTCGGTGAACACGTCGTTAACTTTATAGTATCACACAAACTTTCGCCCGAAAAGACAAAAAAGCCCCAAATCATCTGGTATTGGCCAAATAAGTCACTCACAACAACTGCCGTTTATCTGTTGAGTACTTGCGGATTATTATTAGTCCTATTAATATTAAAATCCTACATAATATATTATTCAATACTGGATATTATATTGCTTCCTAATATTTTATAAAAAGTGTAGCTATTCTTTGTATTTCTTTATGATAGCCAAAATTTATTAATAAAAAAAAAAAATAGCCAATATACATGACGAAGGCTCAACAAGAAATTGTATTTGTGTCCTTTTGAAAAACATAACCTATGACTAAGGGTGATAATTTTGGTTAGAATAGAAAAGCGTGCGAGGAGAAGAGAAGAAATACTTATGGCATCATTGATTAAATAATATACATCTTCTTCTATCAATCATGAACGTTATCATTCCCGCCTTTATTATTCAATATTAATATAATAATATTAGATGGGGATAGTCGATAGAGAACTGAATAAAATGCAAAAAATAACGTCGCCTTCTGTCTGGATTTCTGAAAATGGAGGCCTAGGAATTTGGAAAATACTTACCGGATGAGAAACAGATGGTTTGTCGGATTTGTCGATATAAATGTGCCTTTAGTCCCCTGTCTAGAATTACACGCCACTCATTATCCTCATCTCATAATAAGAGTATCGATATTCATCTATAAAATCAATTTGACGATGAATACATCAAGTCAGACTTTAACTCTGATCTCACAACGATGCTTATTGCATGTTATATAACCTTATCCATTGCTAATCATCCGACGTTCAAAAAATTTATGGAGAAATATACGGGTAAACATATCCCTTCCCGATGAACCATCATTAAATTAATGGAGGATGTTGTTACTGATGTAATTTATAGAAATACATATAAAAATGTTTTGAGTCATCCACACCAAATGACGATCAAGTTATCAGTAAAAAGTATTTATGAATATCGAAATGGAACTCCGAATTTTGTACTATCTCACAGTAAGTATTCAATTTTTTTTTAAATCTAACCATAAAATATGATTCTATTTTAGCTAAACATATCAAGAATTATGACAACTCAGTAAAGGGCAAAAACAACTGCTTAAATGGTCACAACAACGGGGGTAGTAGCTTTGGATGGTTCGCAACTAGTTTGTCTGAGACTACTTACTTCGATTTAAGACTTGGGTATGATAATTAGGTTTTCCAATATTACATAGTCAATAAATATTACTTTTCTATCACTTAAGGCTTAGCTATGGTTGATGGGCTCCAAGAAGTGGTGTTCAGAAAACTCATAAAAGGCAAAAACAACTGTTTAAATGGTCACAACAATGAGGGTAGTTACATTGGGTGTTGCATTATAATTAACAATTGTGTATATCCTTCATGATAATAGTATGTTGTTATATAAGCATATCTAAATAACGGGGGAAAATCTTTTTTGATGCTTTTAATAGGGAGTAATATCGCCGGACATTATTACATAATTAGCTTTTGCTCTAAATCTTTACAATTAATTTATTTCTAACACTTTTTTATTAATATATTTATTGTCTAAATTTAAGATTTTGACATTTTCTTTATTATTTATAATTAGTTAGATCTCATCGGTAGAGATATATCTATCCTGTGCACAATTGTATATAGCAACTTCCACATGAAGAAGAGGGGTGATTATCTTTTGATTAAACTCCACGTCTCGCTTGTGTATTGCAACCTAAAGTTATGACATATTTAACTGAATTCCGATGTTAAAACAAGAAAAAATTATCTGGATCAATCTATTATTTCAATATTCGGTATTTATAATTTATTATTATTAATAGTTGTATGATTTTAATTGTTTAATTTTGTATATTTAACTTAAATGTTTAATGGTTTATTTTTTAGTATGTAGATTATATTTAATTAAAGCCTTCTTTTTTAAACTTTGAGCTTCAAATATATTTCAAATACTCTACTTTGTCGTTTCATTAGCTATTATTCTGAGAATAAGGTTCATAATGAATTACAATTTCATGGAGTGTGACGTTTTCAAATCTACTGTAACGGATATAAACGTTTAAGTCAATTATACGTAGTATAACATTTTGCTAATAAATACATTCGTTATATCCTCAAAAATCATAATAAAGCAGGCAGATGATAATCACATCAGTATTTTAAACAATGATACCATATGTCTTTTTTCCCCCACCTCCTTGCACGCGTTTTTCTCTACAATAATATCAACTATACCTATGACTTTGTATATTTATCAAAAAATAAATTATTAAATTAAACACATTTATAAATTAACTACCCATGACGTATCAAGTGAGTTGAGGGAATCGACCGCTGACGATAAAATACTTTTTTTTCTGTTAGCAAGGTAACGCCCTGTGCTGTAGATTTAGACCTTGTTTCTTTCCATTATATTTTTGTTCTTGTTGTAGATTTCTTGTCTGTCCGCTCTTTTCATTGAGTCCTTTATTTAGTATGAGACAATATGTCTTTAACAAAAGTGTACTCCTTTTCATTTCGAGAAACGCTTTTTCAAAAAAGGACAGATCTTATTGTTTGAATAAAACTGTGAAGTTTATACATATAAAATCCTTTTCTCAATGGTGAAGGTAGTATTGTATCGTTCTTTATTTAGAATTGAAGACTTGATTCCCTTCCTTTTCGGTTTTCATCCATTCCAGTTCAGTTTTGGATATCAGTTCTAAAACGAATGAAGTTTGGTCCTTGAACGCCACTCAACTTTATTTCTTCTTTTTTAATAAGTTTCTAGCACTACTAGTCCGAAGGACTGACTGTCGTAAGGACCTGTCTCAAGGACTGATATGCCCGGTCCTACAACTGGATTGGATTTGATCAAATTTAAAATTACTGACACAAATACAAGCGTGGGTCCTTTTCAAGGAGTTGGATCAACTTTTTAGAATTTTGAAATGGAGGTATCATACCTGTTGTGTGTTGGTATTAAAATAATTTGTGTAAAACATGAGCCCAAATGGCGTTTTTTTTTTGCAGAGGTTCTCCAATAAGTTTTCATGTAATTGACTTCTTTTGACATAATGACTATTAGGTAAGCTGTTTTCCAAAAAGGAAGATATATAAGATTTGATATCCATTTTTTTCTTCTTGCGACTTCTTTTGGATTTTTGGGAATGGGAAATTAAAAAAGCGAACGTTTCCTTGAAGCTTTTGGAAGTTTAACTCATTTCTATTTTTGCACCCTCGGACACTAAATATTATTATAATAATTATAACACCCATTATTTTGGAGTAATTTGTTTCAAATTTGCTGCATAATAATATAAAAGTATAAAATATTTAAGACGGGAAAAAATTATATACGTATTATAACAATTACTTATTCAAACTTATTAATACTTCGTACTACGTACAACAAATAAGAGTTCCTTGATGCTAAAAAACGCAAGTTTAAACTACCTTGAGGCTCAGCACTTCATTTGTACAACCAGTGGGTGGGGGTACATTTTTGAATATTACTAGAGGTCCTTGATACTCAAGGAATCAGTGGTGGAAGAATATAACCTGCCGTGGGACTTGGTACTTCACTTGCAAAACCCGTGGACCAGGGTACATTTTAATATATTACAATGGTATATTTTAGTGAATCAGTTCTTTTAAAGATTAAGTTCTTCTGAAGATTCATTCTTTTAAAGATTCAATGCGTTTGATCATTTTTTTCTTAATGATTCGTTCTTTCAAAGATTCAGTTCATTTGATGATTCGTTCTTTACAGGTTCAGTTCTTTGGTGAATCAGTTCTCTTGTTTAACTATTTCAAATGTTGACTTTGCAGTTCGTGTATACGAATCATAGTGCACTCAAAGTATCAAGCTAATGAACTACCGTGCAATACTTGAATATAGTCATATTTCATAATAACTTCCTGGATTCCTGGTATTAAATAGGTTATGTCTTTCAACCTCGTCAAGACACAACACTATTGATATAAGGGGGAGAATTGAATACCTCAACAAAATACACATATATACAGTTAAAAATGTAGAAGGAAACTTTGTCAATGTAAAACTAAGATTAAAAGGAATTGACAGACTTAGTATTAATAAGAAAAAATGGGTCACGATCACAATAGTCAACAGCTTTAAAAGGGTGGATGAAGTTAAAGCAATTGAATGGTTCAAGCAATTTGGAGATGTGGCTGAGGATTATACAAAAAAGAATACATTAAATGAAAAGGCAGAACTTAATTTATTTTTTATGATAGATATTATATTTTCTTTATATATTCTATATAGGAACAAATGTTTTAGAACCGAGACCGATAAGCAATATACTGCGGTTTCGGTTATGGTGTCGGATCAACTTTGTTAGTTCCAGTTCTAGTGGTTCAAGAACCGGAACCGTTTGACCGATAAAGGCACAACCTTGTTGATATGGGTCGAACTTTATAATTATATACGTATTCTGAGTGGTTTTCTATCGGCACTTATTATTCGGTCCAGTTCAGTATTAAGATCGGTCCTAATGGTCCTTTGGGCTGTCCTAAAGGACCAATCTTTCAAATGGTCGGCCTTTAGGATGATCAGTAGTTGAACTGATTAAATAAACGAATAAATAAAGTGAGTGATTTCATCAAGAAACAAATTTCAACTTTGGATGGGGGTTCAGTTCTAAATAAGGAGCGTTATAATACTTATTCTTACTTTTTTTTTTTGTTAAACCTTCCAATTTAATTTGTATTAACCTCAATATATGCAAAAATATGATATTGCGCCACATAGCTTTTCTCTTTATACATATTTTATGCAATGCAAATATTTGATAAAGCAAATACCCACTCTCATTTTAATTACCCGTAATGAATTCATTTGAGCTTGTCGTCAATCATTCCAGTTCATGGTTGTCTATAAATAAATAGAGCTAATTATGTCACTGAGGCTTATAAGAAATAAGTTATTTATTTGACTTCTACAATCGAACTGATATTGGTTTATAAAAGAAATCAAATAACAAGTCCACTTTTAGGAAAAGAGTTGGAGAAATCACTACAAAAGGTCTCATAAGATTATGACGTTTTAAAAAATTCACTTTTACTTTAATATTATTTTTATACATTGTATTCAGGATCAGTCTAAAGTTTGGTTAACACATTCATGTATCTAATTATGGAAAAGGCTAATATTTAGAGTTGGGGAAAATATGACATTTAACGAGTGCGATACTCTTTTTAGCAAAAAATTTAATTTTTGAAATTTATTAAAAAAAAATTGATTATTAAATTTTCGCTATGTGTCATCTTTGTAAAGAGATAGATTGTCTTGATATAACCTTAGCAACTTTTGAAGAAAATCATTCACATGATCAATGAAACCTCAGTTAATTCTTTTTTCTTAAGGGCTGTAAAATTTGAAATTTTTTATTTAAAGTGTCATCGTTCTTCGTTCTAATGATTGGACATTTTGTTCGGTTGAAATATATCTTGCTCATTTTTTTTTTTGTCATCACAGAGTTTTTCTTTTTGTTGGACCAGAGTTGTTGGGAGCATGGCCACCACCCAATCTTCCCCCTGAATTTCTATATCGTATTCGTCTTTTATTTTTCTCCCCCAATTTTCCTTACAGGTTTGACTCTGCCACATTTAAAGAAGAAAAGGATGTAAGACTATATGATCTCCTTACAGAATGAACATAACTTATCATCTTCATTTTCTTTAGATTTGTTTTTGAAGATACTTGACGTTGCAAGACGATATCTCATCTATTTCTCGCTTGAGTTGGTAAATAGTTTCTCGAGACTGATTTCTCAATGTCTGAGTTAGACCAACCCAGCTTCCGGAGAGGCTTGGAGACGACAAAGAGGACCGGAGGGTTGTGACTCTAGTTTTTCTCGATTTATTTTCTTATCAGTTGCAACCTGAGAGTTTCTAGTGCGATACAGAAAGGTATATGCGAACTCATGTTTTGTTTTTGCTTTTCTTATCTGCCTCATTACAAAGATTCGGTTTGGTGTTATAAAATTCTCCGAATGAAAACCCGACACCATACATAGGTGTCCTTTGTGAAACAATTTCATAGTATATTAGCATTTCATTTTACCTATAAAATAAACTGCTCATTATCACCTAGCAATGGAAGTTTGACTCAAACAGGTTTGGAAAAAATGAATGGTTTTTTGTCTTTTTTTTTTTTTTTTTTTTTTTGGAGTAGTAAAAGTTTAGTAAAATATACCAGAAATACTAAATTGTAGGGAAATATTTCTTAGTTCTTAAAAAGAAAAAAACTTAAGTTCATCATATCAGCCTCCAATACACTAAAAAGAGTCAAGGGTAGACAAAAAAAACAAAAACAAAAAAACACTGGGTTAATTTTATTTAGTCACATAACAATTATCTCAAGCATTCATTCATAAATATAAATTTTATTATAATTATGTCATTGCTTAGCTACCATCCTTGACAACAGGGCATGATCAAACAAAAAAAAGTTTATATGTACTATCCACAAAGTTGTCCCATACAGCCGATAGGGAGGACTTCAATGAGTCCACGTTTGGTTGTGAGGTCCTGTTGGTTTCACTATCCAAAGTGCCACATATAGAAAATTCCAGTAAGTTCAAATCTGGTGAGGAAGGGGCCCATATCTCTTTGACCAGAATCAAGCCATATTATCTGCATAGTTATTGGCACTTGGCAGACATTTGAGAGGGGTGCCGTCCTGACTCCATGCGTAGTTACCCTCCAGATAGTTGGTCTTCAGCCATGGAAAGAGGAGGTACCTAAGCACCTTATAGTAGGCCTCCACACCGATTTTCTGTCCAGCCTTAAAAAAAAACGGAGGCATCTTCTTTCAATGAGAGGCCACAACGCCGAGGACAATTGTTTGGCCTGGATATTTAGCGTGGTAAGCCCCTTGGACCTTTTCTTTTGTTTTTACAAGACAGGGGTCGTTCTGGAGGTTGTGGATTTGTCAACTGTGAAAATCTTCTTGTTCGAGAAACTTTTCACAATTGAACCCTTTGCCTAGATCCATTTGAGGATTTTCTTGCACCTCCTTATCCTTCTGGGGTTTATTACCTCTATCAGAATTTGGCATGGGATCCTTGTTAAAGAAAATAATCCCAAGTTTTTCATTATAGCCCTCCTGATGGTCCTACGAGCCACAGAGAAGTCATTGGCGAGGGGATTCATTGACTTAGTGGGATCCTCTTTTATATTCTTCTCCAAACTTAACAAGAACTTCGTATATCTCTTGAAGTTATGCCCTCCCCTTCTTGACATCCTGGAGGGGTCTTCTCCATTTTTTGTTCATCTTGGCCAACCCGGCTCCTAGAACACTTAAAAATGCCCGTAATCTTCAACACATCAACTCCAGCATCTAGGAGATCTGAGATACTTGTTTTTGCTTGTTGCTCTCTCATGATAATAAATTGACTAAAGGATTATTGCTTGTTTAAGTAAATAGAATATAAGAAATACTCATTAAACTTTTTCAAATTAATGAGAAAATAAACATCCTTTAAACGTCCACGTTTTGCTACCCTGCCCTGTAAGTATTTCTTAGTTTTCTCATGCCCTATTTTCAGGATGACCACGTTAATTTTTGGTTTCTTATATTTTTAACGTACGGGCAGGTCATATTATTATTTACAACTAAATGTATAATTATATGACCATATCAAGTTGGTTATTTGATAGCAGCCATTGAGTAACTATCTTGATTCCAGATGGGGAAATATGCTACTGCGCGTGCAATTACGTTTCCTACTGGGTTATTTTGGGGGGTTTCTATATGTATATAAATAAGGTATGGCGGGCACGATTTCCCCAAAAATATAAACATAAAAAATGCCTCTATTCTACGAAGGAATTCCCCTAGATTTGATTAGAAGCGTATGATTGTATGAAAAAATTATAATTACTCATAACGCTCACCCACAGTACAAATAGGAAAAAAAAAACAGGTTTCCATGGAGAGTCAACATTTATTTTGTTATCAAGGATTTTCTTGATATGTTTATTTTGTTTCGTTCCGCTAGCACATTAACAACATTAAACTAACCTGAGCCCAAGTAAAATAAAAGTGAAAAAGTTTTCTTTATTGTTCTACATAGTAAATTCATTTGATTCCATCATGAACACAATTGGTGTTTTCATGCTAATAGCATGTATACATTTCGTCATATCTGTTCCCATGAATACTCATGAAAATAATTTTAGAAGTGAAGCTCTCAAAAATTTTTATAAGGAAACGTAAGTAATTTGTAAGAGTTTGTTGCCACCATTTGAAACGTAATCTGTAAGTTGTTAGTTAACTTAACTACTTATAAATCCATGTACAAAAAATATTTAGAAGGAAATTAAAATATATTATATTACTCCAAAGTTACTCTCTGCAAAATAATCATTATTGTTCGCTATTTACTTTAAAAGTGTATACAGTATTCATTTTACTTATTGAGTATTTTTGATTCTTCTTGCTTTTAGAAATGTTGGACTAACCTCTTTTTGAGCAGGAAGTATACAAAATGCACCATTCTAATGCTCCATACCTTTAATGCAATCTTTCCTTACTTTATAAGCAGTATACTTACTTTGATCTTCGAAATGTAATACTAATAAAAAAATTGATTGAGTCTAATTAGCCCATCAACACTTATCGTGATCATATGATCCAAGTAATCTTTTTAACACTTAAATCAATCCTCTAAATTTATTTGTGAAACTTAGGACTGGTTCTATCTGTTCTTGAGATCGGCCCTTAAGACTGTCAGTCCTTCGGACTGTCAATTTAAAAAAAATAAGAAATAAAGGTAAGTGACGTCATCAAGGCCCGAGCTTTATAAATGTTAGGACCGGTATGCAAGACTGAAATAGACTGAACCGAGGCTAGACGGGACTCTAGTCTTCATAGAGTCTTAAATGAGGACTGCCAAACATCTAGTATTATATAACAATATTTCTCTAATCAATATATAGATTTTTTATTCCAAACTTTAGTTGGAATAATTTACAAATATGTCCCAAATTAAGGGCAATACATTGTAATAATTTTATCTTGCGTGATGTTTTGATCGGTAGCTTTATTTTGAAAAGTAAAAGATAATAGAAAACGCCTTTAATATTTATCTCCCTAGTGTGATCAAATGAACAAAGTCTTTTTTAGGGAAAACCTATTCATTTTCGTCATTAATAATTTTATCTCTAATTTACATCCATATTTATCTCAATTAAAAGGGTTGAGTCAAAAATAATTATTTGCGTTTATAGGTTAGAGCAATTAATTATTTCTATTTAACCCTTGGTAAAATTGTTTCTAAGACTTGCCATTAAATAATATATGATAATATCTCTTCTAAAGGCAAGAAACGGAGAAGGAGATCCCCATCACTACGGAACAGCCTTCCCTTCTAGATGAAGACGTCAAAGAATCTAGACGCGACTCATGCACTTGTATTTGTGCTGATACCAATTCGTCCTGCCTTTGTATTTCATTTATTACTAATACAATTCATAATGTCATATGCTCTCAAGAGTTTGATAAAATCCTTGTAGACTCAAGTTCTAGATACAATGAGAACAATCAGTCAACTTCTCAGGAACTTCAGGATTTGATTTTGAATCATCCAGACTTGCAATATCTAAATACGGATCTCCTATCAGATGGTATTTTCAGTTTTGCATTAAGTTTCATCCGAAATGTAAGTATCTTTTTTTAATTGTGAAATCAATCATATATTTTATAGTTTATCCTCTATGTATCCATGATGTAGCATTTACGTCTTGCTGGAGAAAGAGCTGGAGAGAACCTTGTCTTTTCACCATTGAGTGTTCATGCTATTCTGTCGATTCTAACCTCAGCTGCCTCACCCGATTCACAAACACAAATAGAACTTCTCAACTCTCTTGGAACACTCAACAATATCAATTCATTAGAAACTCTCTATGCGTCTCTCTTTGAAGATTATTCTGTAAGCTATATTATATGTGGAACATACACAAATTTGTTTGGGAAAGGAAGAATTCAATAAAAGTTATTTTGATATCATTATTTAGAGAATGGGCGAAACTCTTAAAATCGCTAATGGGATCTGGTCACCTCCATCTCTCAAGCCCGGTGTAAACACTAGTTTTATAGACCATATATCAAAGGTCTACCAATCTACCTATGAATTTTTAGATGCAGATGTTGCCAAGGATAATATAAACTACTGGGTCAATAATAGAACCAATGGAAAGATAAAGTCTCTTTTTGGTTAGTCATGAGTTTTACGTCATGCATTTTTGTTCCTTATTTTTTTAACTTGTAGATGAAGTGGCTGAGGATTTCATTCTCCTGTTGGCCAATGTTGTTTATTTCAAAGACTCTTGGACCATAAAATTTGAAGAGCCATTTGAAGACGAGGACAATTACTTTACTTTGATGGTAGTTCAATCCGTGCAATTTATGCAAATATATTACTTGTTCTTTATATCTGTATTTAACTCAGGATGGTAAAAAAGTCAAAGCAAAAATGATGGAAAGATCCTCATTAGAATTTCAAACTGGAATATTTGACTATGGAAGAATAAAAAACATCAAAACAGTTAATATACCATACGAGGTAATACATCTAAGCATTGCGTCTATGTTTTCAACAAATTTATTTTACCTTTTTGCATTACTAGGGATTTGATAGAAGATTTGAAATGGTATTGATTGTTCCAGAAAATCACAGAGAACTAGGTTTTATACAAGCCGAGCTCCTCTCATTTAATAGTAATTTTACATAAATACGAATATTCATATTAATTATTATTACATGGATTCTAATTATAGGTATGGACAATATATTTCAAATGGCACTTGCGTCACTTACCACAGACTATGATTACTACCTAGATTCTCCAACGGTGGTACTCCCAGAGTTTTTGATTGAAACGAAACTAAACTTAAACGAAATTTTAAAGAAGGTATAACGTCAATGTACTTGTATATGACTCATTATAAAAAGTAATAATTAATATAACTAATTCCAAATCCATAGATGGGAATCAGATCAATATTTTCTGACGCCTCACTTGATAAAATAGGCCATGACTTAAGCCTTAAAGTGAGTCAAGTTCAGCATAAAGCAATACTCGAAGTCAACAAACACGGAACCGAGGGCGCTGCTTCAACGGGTAAACATTTTCTGTAGTTTAAATGTGTGATACGTCAACATAAAGCAATATTGAACAAAAATCAAGGTAAAAGGAGAAAATCCCTATTTATTTTTTTACTTCAGAGATACAGACATCCTAATGTTTCATAGATATATTGGGGTCAATTAAAAGTTTTGTATTCAAATTTGTGTCTTGGATTAAGATAACCAAGAATTTTAGCTATGGTTTTAACCTTCATTTAGTTTAAGAGACTTCTATCGGCCACAATATGGTCCCTTTAAAATAAAATATGTTAATTTTACAACTTTTTAATGTGAAAAACAATTTTGGATTTTTCACGTGCAATAATTGGATAATTTGCTGAAGAATACAAATGTAATTTAGAGTTAATATTGAGAAAAATCATTCTATTTTGCTTTTGTGTTGATAGGTTACATATTTTGTAAAGTTTTATTATTTTCTAATGATTATTTTTAAATCTGATAGGGATTGAGGTCATTCCCTTAATTGGTAATCTAGGTGCTCCCACTTCCGTTAAAGCTAACGTTCCTTTCCTTTTCTTCATTCACGACAAACAGCGTAAGATACCCCTTTTTATGGGTCAAGTGATGGATCCAAGAGTATAGTAACTATATTATGTAACCAAATACATACACATATTCCTTTGTCTTTGTCTTATGCAAATTTTAGCGGAATTAGCATGATATTTATAAATTCATAGCTTCTTATTTTCTTTATATTATAGTACAGATATGCATTTATATAATATTTAATATGATTTTTTTTAAATAATAATTATTTAGTAAACGATTTTTCATCCGACTTTTAATTCTGTTTGGCATAAAAAAAACACAAACCCATTTTTTAAAGTAGAAAAATTAAAAAATTGAAATTAATTTAAAATCCGGGTATAATACCATATTGTTCATGTACTAAATTATACCTAAATCTGCCAAATCCTGTGCTGTATCTATTAATCTTCTTCTGATTCTTTTGACTCCTGGATGATCTGACTCAGTCTCTTTTGTCTCAATTGCCTTAAACATTATTTTATAATCCTTCCCAATCATAAAAAATGAGTGTCTATTGATCTCTTCGGGGTAGTTAGATAATATTTCAACTATCATTGGTAATATGAGAGCAAATCCCCTCATTTCCTCTATTTCTTCCGAAAAAACTTCATAATTGACATCCATATACTCGTTTAAATATGAGCTGAAAATAGTAAAATACTCTTTCTTACAGTCCTCTAAATGTTTTTGTCTCCAATCCCTATCCGAACAACTGTAAACAAAGTACCAAAAATCTCTAGCTGGATGAGCTATCATAAGACCTTGATAGTCAATCATTAGTACATGATTATCAGAGGGCCTATATAGTAAATTATTTCTCCAAAAATCACCATGCATCATAGTCTTGTACATACTTTGTTCCTTGACTGTCTTTGTTAGCAATCTTTGAAAAACTTCCAATATTTTTCCATCTCTAAAATACGACATGGCTCTTTTTCCTAACGTTACCCCCTCTGGCTCTGGTAAATGATTAATTAAAACCCTTTCGTACATTTTCATAAATGGCTTAAACATTTTTTTTAAACCAGCAGAACTATCGTTTGTCATGAAATTATGCTCAAAGTCTGATGGAGTAAGATTAGGCTTATATGTCACTTTTGTGTTTTTTCGATTCAAAAACTGCCACCAAATACCATGGAAATGTCCCATAGACCTTAATGCAGATTTTGCAATTTCAATATCAATCAACGATGTACCATCAATTTTTTTAAATCTACAAGGAATTTTTTTTGTTAAATCAAAGTATTATAAGAAAAATAATCTTCTGTACCTTTCATCTCCTTGCTTCTCCATGACATTTTCAAGAAGTATTATAGCTTTTTCTGATTTTAATTGTATCGTCGTAGGTCTGATATCTTTGTTCCGACAAAACCATGATCTCTTCAGTGATAATTCTGAATTTATATGAGCGTAGTAGCATCGAGGAGAAAGCTCTGCAATAAATGGCCAGTTGGCAGATAGGAGAGGAAGAAACACACTATACCAATGAATCTCTTTATAGAATGGTCTATGAATGGTTGATAACAAACGTAACCATAGGGGAGCGTCGTTCATTGTTTCTTTTGAAATCAAATGAAGATCTTGATCATTTGACAATTTTGCAGTTATTTTAACAATATCCGATTGAAAGTTTTCATTACATAGTCCCGACTGTTTGTTATATATTTTAAAGTCCTTGAGCTGAATACACTTTCCAAAGTATTTGGTAAGGATTGTTTCTAAAATATTTTGATTTAATTCCTCAGATTGCTTGAGAACATTGGAGTGGGGAATACAAGAAGCCATGATGTGAATTCTTGACTTGTTTTTTTCGTTCACAATACTCACCATGTAATAATAATAAAACATCAACTTTGCTTCCTTGTGCTAAACACAGACTAATTCATTCAATTGATAAAAATATTATTATTTTTTGATTGAGCTCACTCGTCTGCCTCTTTGTTAGAGATAAGTTTAATGTTAAATAACTTATTTAAACTTGACAATGTCTCATTTAATGATGTAGAATTTTCTCAATGAAGTTAATCTAATAATCCAAGTTGATAGAGGTAACAATGAAGAATATATTTATACCAGGAGTGTCCGAAGGGGAGATGGCTTTAGTTTTCCCCCCTAAATCAAGGAATTTTTGAAATATTAAGCATATGAAAATAAAAAATAACATAAGAAAAGGCTGATAATCCTGCAGAAATCTGTACGTATTTCATAACTTAATGCAAGGTTTTTAATATATATGAGAACGTACGTAAGTATTCGCCATAACCTTGCCTCATTTAATAGTAATAAGGCAAGGCAGGTAGTGATTGCATGAATTATATAGATTCAAAGATGTTACAAAAAGTATAATTAGGTTATACGTATAGGTTTTGTTGAGTGCGGAAAAAAAATAATACTGCGCATATGTGAAAAAAGTAATTGGGGTGTGAGATGTAAGCAGCGTGATTCAAAATAATGAAGAGAGTGTGCCTCATACTAAGGCCCTAGAAAAATGAATATATATTTGTAAATACAGTTTCATTAATCATTGTTATATAGTAGAATTGTAATACATTTTATAGAATATTTAATTTATTAATATCTGTTACTTTAAAAAAGTTGTTCCTAGTTTAAGTAAGAAAAGAAAGTGTATAATTTAAACCAATTGATAAAAGTTTATTTGATAAAAAGTGACACTCGTTGAACTCTTTTTCTCTGGTAGAGTGGTTGATGTCTTTACAGGTAACAAATATTTATTTTTTGCAAAGTAATAATTAGTGATGCATCACTAATATTTTATAATGAATAATTCTCCAATATTCGTTAAAAATGTATGGACAAATTTGACTCCTTGTCAATTTACTCGTTTTTCCTCCCAAAAAATATTATTAAAAAACTCATCTGCTTATAAGTTCATTTTCGAAAATAACAAACATTGATGAATGAGGTAAAAGAAAGTGGGCTATTCATTGACCCTGAATACTGGATGTGTGGGATACAGCTATATCGTGGAGATCAAATGCCCCTACTCTTGACGTTATGAAAAAAATTATCCTGGACACAATTTTTCCTCGTTGGAGTTTCAAGATGGAAAAATTAAGCTCCATAAAAATCATAGTTACCATTACCAAATTCAGGGTTGGCCTGGTATAGCTAAAAAGTCTTTTTTCGTTACTTATACTTTCCAAGATATCTTTATTGAGGAACTATTTTTTGACAGTGACTTCTTTACTCAAAAGATTCTTCCACCTCTGGTAAATTTTTATAACGAATAGTTTATGAAACATATATGGTCACAAATGTAAACTTTACAAATTCAAGCTGTAATATCTAAGATAACAAATAAAATTATATTTAATCTATTAATTATCATATATTATTATCTCAACAAAAAATATATATATATTTTGTATATCATTTGTTTTTTACAGAAAGGGGATTATGTTGTTTGACTATTTATGCACTTTTACTTACAATGTTCTTTTTAATGTTGCACAGAATAATGCAAACATATAAAATTCCGTGTCCATTCATTTGGGCGCGCTTTTTTGGGTGTGCATCTTTTCAGCGCTGATCATTTTAGCTTGCTTCTATTTGGCGTAGTATCATTTCGGCGTATCATATTTATATTATATTTAAGGGTGATAATTTTGGTAAGAATAGAAAAGCTCGCGAGGAGAAAAGAATAAATATGCATGGCATCATTGCTTAATTAATATACATCTTTTTCTATCAAGAACGTTATCATTCCCGCCTATATTATTCAATATTAATATAATATTAGATGCTGATAGTCGATAGGGAACTGAATAAAATGCCTAAAATAACGTCACCTTCTGTCTGGATTTATGAAAATGGAGGCCCAGGAATTTGGAAAATACTTACCGGATGAGAAAAAGATGGCTTGTCGGATTTGTGGATATATATGTGCCTGTAGTCCCCTGTCTAGAATTACACGCCACTCATTATGCTCATCTCATATCAAGAGCATGGATATTATCTAAAAAATCAAGTTAATGATGAAAACATCAAGTAAGACTTTAACTCTGATCTCACAAAGGTGCTTGTTACATGTAATATACACTTATCCATTGCTAATCATCCTACGTTCAAAAAAATTATTTAGATATGCACGGGTAAATTCTTCCCTTCCCGAGGAACTATCATTAATTAATGGAGGATGTTGGTAATGATATCATTTATAGAAATACCCCCATTGTAAATTGTGAAGTTGAGATAATTTTCAGCATGTTTAGAGTCATCCACACCAAATTACGAAATGGAACTCTAAATTTTGTACCATCTAGCAGTAAGTATTCATTTTTTTAAAAATCTAATCATAAAATATGATTGTAACTTAGCTAAAATTATCAAGAATTATGATACACAACTCATTAAATGGCAAAAAACAACTGCTTAAATGGTCACAACAACGGGGGTAGTTGTATTGGGTGTAGCAATTTATTTAGTAATTGTGTGTATCCTTCATGATAATAGTATGTTGTTATACAAGTATAAATGACCAGGGGAAAATCTTTTTTTTGATGCTCTTAATAAGGAGTAATATCACCCAACATTACTACATAATTAGTTTTTGCTCTAAATCTTTACGATGTCATGTTAGAAAACTACATTAAATCAATAATGTTTGCCTGAATTGTCTTATCAGTTATAAAGGAGTCTTATTTTTATATCTAGATAAGTAATTAAGGTTTAAAATTTGACTGCATGGATTAACTTTTTTTTTTTTTTAGATTAACATGAAATAAATGAAAGTGGGATTCTAAAAGCTGTTCGTACTAAGATTGGAAGACGATATGGATTTAAATCTAACATTATTTTATGATTTTGACATTTACTTTATTATAAGTAAATATTAAGATATCATCGGTAGAGATATATCTATCCGGCGCACAATTGTATATGCAACTTGCACATGAGGAAAAAAGGGTGATGATCTTTTTGATTAAACTCCACGTCTGGCTTGTGTTTTGCAACCTAAAGTTATGACATATTGAACTGAATTCCGATGTTAGAACAAGAAAATATTATTTCAATATTCTGTATTTATAATTTATTGTTCTTATTAGTCGTATGATTCTAATTGTTTAATTTTGTATATTTAACTTGATGATGTTTTATTTTTTAGTATGTAGATTATATTTAATTTAAGCCTTCTATTTTAAACTTGGAACTTCAAATATATTTCGAAATACTTTTACATTGTCGTTTTATTAGTTATTATTCTGAGAATATGGGTAATAATGAATTAGAATTTCATGGAGTTTTCAAATCTACTGTAACGGATAAAACCCATCTAAGTAAATTATACGTAGTATATCTTTATTAAACATTTTTGCTAATAAATACTTTCGTTATACTCTTAAAAATCGTAATAAAGCAGGCAACTGATAAATACTGATGTGATTATCTGTGAGAATCACGTCAGTATTTTAAACAATGATACCATATGTATTTCTCCCCCTTCTCCTCGCACGCGTTTTTCTCTACAATAATATCAACTATAATTATATTGGAACAAGGACACCTGTAAGAAGGACAGGACACTGCGCTCACGCGTTTCCAATTTTATGGGTCTTAGTTTATTCTATATGGAATGTCTCTCTTAAAGTGTTTAGCTACAAAATAAAGAGTTTTTAAAAACATTTTGCAAGGGAAAATTATCAAAATAATAAAATGAGGCTATATATTTATAATAGAAGTGGTACGTTATAAGTACTTTAATCAAAATAAACATTAAAAACCTATAAAAAAAGAAAAGGCACTATCAAAAAGTACAAAGTTGGTCCAAGCCTAAAAGTCAAAAGATTTTGATTGAAATTTAGCTTTTTTTCTATTAGCTTCTGAATTCTTAGCTGCCATTCTCTTTTTTGTTAAAAATCGGATGTCACCATTCTGCGTAGCACTGAAATTTTTACCCATTACATTAAACAAAGCGAATGAAATTCTTTGAAGAAAAGCTGACCAGGAGTGTCCTTCCTCGCACTTTACTCCCACAACGGCCATAATGTCAAAGTTTAAATTGTCCTGCATCCTCTCAATGAATGTGGCAACAAATGAAGCTCTAATATTTGGGGTGCCAAGTAAACTGTCTTTCTTTTCAGGAGTAGCTGTGATGTAAGAGAACACGAAGTGAGCATAAATACAGGAGAGGTAGAGAAGGTCGGATGGAGTCGACAACCCCCTCTGCTCATTATGTCGATGAATCTTTCAGGTCTACATGCTGATTGGTTTGGCTATCGAAGGTTCTTGAGTCCGGAGGTGTGTTTCTGATGACCATTAACTCTTGGCATGATGTACAGCTGATCTTCTTCTTCAAAGAAAAACTAGTCTACCCCCGGCAATAAAGTAGAAAGCATTGCTCTCTTCCTTAAAAGATAGTTCCTGGAGCTCATCTGGTTGCCAGTTAGTCAAAATGAGCTCAGCTTTTACCAGGTCTTCATCCAGCATAGCTTAAATGTCTGAGGTAGTCATACTTGAAAATTTAAAAAAGTAAAATATTGTATTGATATGATTGTATTGTAAAAATAAGGGACACCTAAATAAAGAAGATTACTATTAACAAATATCTTATTTACCTGAGAATTTGGCAAGACTCAGAATACAAATCTTTTCTCTACTTCCAGGATCTGTTACACGCAGATGTATTAGATACCTCCACTTAGTTGTCTTCAAACTTCACTAACTTGTTGAGACTGTCTTCTCAGGTCTCTGTTTGATTCAATTCTTCTTTTGCTCCCAGAAAGGAAGCCAAATGGGTGGCTTGAATCCCATTGTTGACCTTGCCTTCTGAGGTGATGTGTGACACTGCCTTTTGTCAATCAACACACTAGAGTGGTACATTTTGAATGACATATCTGCCTCAAACAGGATGCTGGCTACTAGTTGGGGCCCAATTTCTCATCATGGGATAGCTTCAAAAATCAACTCTTAGTTTTGTGACGAGGATGAAGTCTGATGGGAGTATCTTCTTGGTCAATTTGTCACCAAGTTCTTCCCTAGAGAGGACTGACTCCTCCATCAAGAGTCCAAACTCAGATGCTGTCGTAGGTGATTGAACTGTTGAGCCCTACGTGACGTGGTCGCAGCTTGAGTTAGCATTGATGACGCTTTAGGAGTTGAGAGGTAGTTGGGGAAGTTTGGCCATAGGGATGGTCCTACACCTAGTTTGAGGTACCTGTAAAAGAAGGACGGTTATAAGCATACTATCTTCCCAACATTTTTTACGAATTATCGATTGTGAAAACGGCAATCCGTATAGAACACATGAAAAGTGAGCAGCTGTCTTACCTCTTCTTTAGAGCCTTGCCATGGGTCTGACTTCTTTTAGACTGACAGAGTAGTTGAAATACAGGAAAACAGCTGTGTACTTTTGGATGGTGACTAATCTGTCTTCTTCAGATATGTCTCTCTTGGAATGACTCTCACCGAGGCGGTATCAAGTCTGGGGCTTTTCTCTTTGTTTGGCCACAGATGGATCGTAACACCAGACTGTTGTAGATAGTTGTCATTGTCCGTTCTACATCCTGGAGCAAGCCACTTAGTGGGCATGATTGGAATTACAAAACACAATAAAGATAGCGTCCACAAAGTAACTAATAGCTATTAGTTATTACTTATTATCTTACCAAACACGTTGCCTTGTTTTTTTTTCAATAGATCCATGTTGCATACATATTTGAATTCATGTTTGAGCGTGCCCAGTCCTGCTTACAGGAGTCCTTGATTGGAATTACTTTCAATCAAAAGGTTAGAATCATGTCATCGCTAGTGGTCAAATAACAATACAATATATTATCCGCGTGTTGAAACTAAGCACGCACGGAGTCTTCAGATGAAGAGTAGTATTCCATTTACTTAGTATATGGCATACAGTATACCTGCATTGAGCCTTGAAATAAACTCTCCTATTATGTCGGAGGAGTCTTATCCAACACAATGAACAAAAGAGGAGGGGGGGGGAGGTTGAAAAAAAGCGGAGAAGCTTTTTGCTCTTATAATGTGCTGAGACTGTTCGAAGTTAAATCTCGTCCAAGATCTTAATAGGAGAAATGGAGTGCAAAGTGAGATGATGAGAAGTTGAAACTTCGTGGAAGAGATCCTGTTCAGAGATAGATTAGTCATAGACGAGGAAGAGTCTATCGATCACTATTTGGCAGGTTGAAAATTGCTGTATTTCCTAATCTATCACCCTCAGTAGAATAGCTTACCAAATATTACATATCTTCATAACTAAGTACGCTAATTCATCAATTGAATAATATTTATTGTTTCTATATCTAGCTTCTTCGCTTGTTTGTGGTAAATCTCCTTGTGAGGTATTGAAGGAATGAAAGATGTGAACAAGGGTCCATGGTCAACTCCGTGGACTAAGAAGATCCATGACGTCTACAACTCTTTACCTGAATTTAGTTGATCTATGGTGTATTAGAATAAACTTCTATATAATTTTATATACTTTTGTGGTCCGTCTCTAAGGGAGCGAGAGAATTGGTAAAACATGGTGTAATCATTTATCATTCTAACTATGAAATTCAGTTTATATCAGTTCACCTATTTTCTCAAGTGGCATAGAACATGACTTATCCTCTCGAACGAAGAATACGAACAGAGTGACGGAAGCATGGATTAGAAACCGTCGATTAAGAAGAAATGCACACTTGCATAAACTTTTTTCTTAAAATTTTAATCAAAGTTCAAGGTATTTCCACCTATAATATGGAATAGGGGCTCCCTGTTATAGAAATTCCATGAAAATTGAGTGTCTATGGATCTGTTCCTCCATGATACTTTTCGTCATTCAAAAGTTCTTATTTTTGATAAGTACTCATTCTTGTTGAGCTACATAGTCATTTCTATTTGTGTATCTTCCTTTTAGATCAAATTTCTTGATTATCCATGTGACAAATTGAAGATATGAAACTCGTACTTCATTCTTTAACTCATGTCTTAAATTATTTCCTCCTTTACTAAACTTATTTAACTTTCTCTGCAATCAACTATATGATTCAGTTTTTACTATCTCTATCATTGACTTAAAGAGTGGTATCGCTAGCCCCAAAAGTTTCTTCGGCACCCCAAAATTTTATTATATATAAAATAAAACAATTTATATAAGTACTGTATTAAGTTGTTGATAATTTTTGGGGCGAAGTCCCCCAAAGGATGAAAAACCATAAAGGATAAAAAAACCCAAAGAAAGTAGGGTTTTTGCCGTAATCGAAAATCTTCACTAGTTGTGTATGTTTGCCCTAGTCCAGAAGTTTGGATATGTCTCCAAAGGGATTGCCCCAAATGAAAGAAGCAACCAACTAAATTTGTTTTGGAAACGCATCCTGTGTTGCTGTTATAGTTGCCCTTTAAAAATCTGACAGAATGCTTTCAGGATAGAAGACTCGGCCATGACAACTAAGGAAAAGTCCATTGCAAAATCTTCTATAAGTCTCATGGACTTGTTGGGAAGTAATCCATAGAAACATGGAATTACTGTCCCCATAACATGTACATGGACAGTAATTCCATGTACATGTTATGTAAAATGTAGTCGGACAGTCACTAAATGTCCCATCCACGAACCAATGCTTATATTTGGTCATTAAGTCCAACATTTTTGTTGTGCCAAATATAATTATTCGGTGTTCATCATCGACGCCTGAATCATAGAGGAGAAATTGTTCTCTAGTGTTCGTTTTTGAAATTCCTCTGGAATAGTATTAAAAACTTAATTGGGTGGTTTATTTATGGAGCATTTGTTGTGAATGACGATCCCCGAATTTGATCTGAATGTAAAAAAACCAGTCCTGGATTATTTTGTTATAACATTGTTTAAATAAAGAATATGTTTTTACTCGGCTAAATTTTTGCTTTGAATAAAATATCAACCTCTTCACTTATGTATATTCCATACTAATCAAGCTTAAGACATCATTATATGTATTCTTACTTTCTATTCCATCTTTAACGAGTGGGTGCATTGCAACTGGCTATCAAATACAACAACAAACATTTTGTTTTTTATTCATTGTATATTTCATACATAATTTTCTAAGATTCTCTATTTAGATCACGTAGTCGAGGTAAATACCTTGGACGTACCAAATTGTGTATAACGTGATTATTCTAAAAAAACTTTTATTAATATGGTAGTCTACTTTTAGTTACGATGTAACTTTGATCCCCGTCATTTATGAATATTTTTAATATATTTTCTTTAGTTAGGAATAAATATCATTTTTTTAATACTAGGTATATTTTTGTCATAAAAAAGTCATTAAAATAGTGGAGAAATAAGTAGTATATTAAGAAAAATTGGATATTATGTAATAAACATGAAATGATCATGTCAAAAACAGACTAATAATAAGATCTTAATTTGTCATTTATGTTGAATATAATATATAAAGAGCATAATATAATGATCTTGCTAACACAACTGAATATGATGCCTTGTGATTCTGACTATTATTTCTTTAGAGATATATATTTTTGAAAATATTTAAATGATACTAAGAAGATAAAATTTTCTAAAGCATCCTTATATTCACATTGCTGGAACAGTTTGTAGCATAGACCAATGTAATAGTTCTACAACTGATAACAGTAATAATTTTGATAACTCGCATGTCTACTATTACAATAATTAAACAGCATTTTATAATCGAAATAAAGTTGAAAGAATCAATAAAATAATGGATAACTCATGAATAGGGAGCTAAATTTAGAGGAATATCTTTTATGTTTAAATGTATTTGTCCAACCAAATCGTATTATTATTTTGTTACATTTTAACTATTGTCTTTCATAAAACACATTATTATTAGTTCTTATGGAAAACATTTAGTTATTATCTATAATAAATTTATTATTGTGTAAATCCTAGATCTTTGCAAGAATAACATTCCAATATGGTGAGAAGCTGTTTAGAAAAGGATTCCCGGCTTAGTAAGTTTGGAAATTGCAACGATATTCAAATATTCCCATTGAAGTATGCGTAAGTCACTTATATATTTTTTAAACACATAATCACTTAAAAGTTCCCAATAACAATTTATATGTAATAATATAACATAAATAGAATTATCTTTCACATGTTTTCCAATGGCAAAATAGACTCAAAAGTAATAAATAAATCAAGGGTGAGCTTGAAGTGTTCAGGCTATATAATTAGACCTATAGATCGCACATCACAAAATCCATGTTATAAATGGAATTATACCAATGTGATAGGGTTAAATGATTTCAGCATTTCAAGACACTGAAGACAACCCCTCTTGGATTAATTCCAGCAAGTATTTTTAGTGTTTTGCAGTTCTTGTAGGAGCTCCACGTTAATCTCTGATCTTCAAAATTCTATAGGTTGTTGATTTTGACCTCAGTAGCATCCAGAATTAATCTTGTATTAGGAAACTTCATTTGAAAGTTATCTGGCATGTAGAGATCCGTGACATCTTTGAGTTAGAAGGGATTAAATTCTTAAAATTGGTGAATGTGAAAAATCCGCCATGTTTTGAACACTTTCCCAACTGAAGTGCGATGTATTTGGAACATAAGAGCAAGTTCGAGGTCATCTTTGTTTTGTCGGAGCTTCATAAATGTCAAAAATAGCTCAACTTTTGGGGTCAAGAGTTATTTTATAATTGACATGATCAAGATAGGAAAACACATATTGAAAATGATTATAGTCGGCGAATCCTGTGTCTTAAGCGATTACTAAAAACGATAAGATAATACTATATTAATGTTTTAGGTAGAGATTTCACATACCTTAAGAATCATTCTTGAAATTTTCAATCGCGAAACTTGGTCGAATAAGGTCTTCTTTAGTACTTATCAGTACATCTAGACCAGACGTACTGATGAGCTGTAGAAATTGAATTTGTCTGACAATCCTGATCTTGAGTTTGAACAAAGGTATATGATTTTCGTTGTCAGTGTGAGCATCCTCAGTCAGGGGATGAACATCTTCTGTCACGAGATCAATGTACATACCATCGACCTCAACTACTTTGTTATCATTCTAATAAACGAAGGTTGCAATATTATCATATTAATATTATATAAAATAAAGACATGCATGTCACAACTTCCTTCATTTGGACTTTCTTTCGATGGTTTAATTTGCAAGTTTGGCCGAGATTGCTCAAACAATGACGTCTCTCAGCTCGTTCTTGTCGATATGAGTCTCCTTGCTTCACTTTTGAGTTTTGAAATATTAAAAGATATAGAGGTTTTTCTGAATGGTAACTTTGTTAAATTATAATTCAGACTTTCAACTATCAAGTGAGATATTTATACACTTTCTGGATTCATTCTTTTTGGAGCGATGAGCCTCTGTATAAAACAAAACTGTTTTCAACTTTAAACAAATATAACTCAATTTCTAAAGATAGTAAATATTTTAAAAATTGTTTTTTAATTGTTTAGCATTCGGCTTTGAAATATATTAATACCTTTTGTCCATATCTTGAACATCAAACTATTAAGAGAACATATAATTTTAAAAATAGCCAAAAATAAAAAAAACTTTATAGTCTTTTTTTAAGGGCCTGAGGATGATAGAGAAAAACTAAAACTATATTTGGAATCAAATTCTATTATTTGATTGTTTTGACATCTTTGCTGTTTTGCCGCGTTGGTAATTACAGAATATTATAATGCGCCATCTAGCGGTGTAATTTATTAGTTTGCTCGCACCCCATTTAAACAGTTTATCTTATCTTATACTAACATAAATTTGATATTACTAAAATTTGTTACTTCATATTTAGAAACTATAAATAGGGTTCATTAGTGTATTTATTTATTTAAGAGATTAAAAGACAAAATAAATATTGAAGTACCTATATATGATTAAAAACAGTATAATTCAAAGTTGGTAAATGTTATAACAGATTATGTTAATTCATATATCTAAATAGACAAAAATGAAAAATTAGACAAAATGGTTGAAACAAAACCATGGATATGAATTATGTTCAGGATTTACGTAATCTCGATCAAAAAATATAGAATATAAAAACCCTTTCTAGATGATTAGCGTTATATAATTTATTTATATATCTGTTGTTATTTCATTAAAGCAATCATCTAATTCATTATTTCTGGGTTTCATTATTATTATAATAGGCTGTCTGAACTCTAAAGTTATTTTTATAAGTTAATTCAGTCCACTATTTTCCTTCACAAATGTAATTTAATACAGTTCAATGTTTCGGACAGGGTTATGTATTTTTATTTAGAATAAACCCGGAATATAAATTATTAATTAAAACCAGAGTTCATAGTACTTTAATAATAATTATGCTCATGAGTACAGGACCCAGGTGAAACGGCTTGACATATTTTATACTGATATTTTTGATCTGTACATAGTTGATTGACCAGATTCTTCGGCAAGGACCCAAAGTGCCACTATCTAAACTAAAAATAAATGACGAAGGGATAACTCATTGGCATGAAGCATACAAATGTACCATTGTAATAGTCTCTCTAAACAGTTGTTTAAATATTCGATCAAGGCACCTTTCCAAACGATATTAGTTGCAGTTCAGTCAACGCCAACGGAAATTATACCATCTAATTAAACCTTGTCCCTCTAATTCCTTCTTTTGTGGTTGAAGTAAAAATTGCCCTACTTTTAACACGACTTGTCGTTGTGTGTCTCAGGTTCTGATGAAACTGAGATGTGATCTACTTTAACTTTTTTGTAACGATCCCCTATTTTCCGATTTATCTGAGTTTTGTCTTTTCGTCCATCAGAGTAAATACTTCTAATGACAACTACTTCAAAAAGATTTTGAAGCTTATACAGGAGTTTTAGATACAGCTCTGTCAATCTTGTTTTTGAAAAAAAGTTTGAAAATTTAAGAATATTGTTATTTTATTATTTCTGAAGAGGTCTGCAATGGAGACAAAATCGATTAAATGTTACTGATCCTCTTAACATCTATGTTTTATTGTGTTAGTTGAGTCAAGCCCGTCTTCTTTAAAATCTTGTTTTTATCAATGACAGGAGTTTAATTTTTGACAGAAACTATGCCAAAATCAGCCAAAACTGCAGAAGCAACAGCAGATTATTATTTAATAAAATAAAGTATAATAATAAAAGTTAAGGATCCATTTTGATCAAACTTGGTACTAAGTTTATAAATGAAGAGGCCCTTAAATTTTGAGAGGTAAAAGTCCAAGGTCAAGGACACCCCGAAAAATGACTATAAGTGGAGATTTTGCACTCTATCAAGTGTCCATTCTTGTTTTAATCATAAAACAACTCTCAAAATTCATTTTTTTATTATTTTAGACATTTGGTTTAAATCTATAAAGACTTAAATTTTAACAAAAATTTGAAGAGCTGTAGAGCCCTCCAAACGATGCACATTTTGTTATGACTATTTTCATAATTTGTGTAAAATAACGCATTTTTGATACCCATTGTGTTTGCATAGCTCAAAAAAATACATTAACCGGACACACTACTGTACATATATATTAAAGCTGTTTGCCTAAACAGAACATAAAATTTATCCTTTTTTGATCCAGTGCATATTTTTAAAAACTTCTATAATAACTTCTTAAACAAAAATAAATGCATATGTCCATCATTTACAGATGAAAACACCATTCTTTCTGCTGAGTTCATGCACATAAAGGAAATATTTGAACCGAATTTGGGCTTGGTCTCAAATTTGCCCATAAGCTAAATCAAAAAGTTATTTATCCTCAGCCAATAGAAAGACCTAACGTTGATTAGTATGTAAGACTATTTCATGAATCGACAATAAATGCTCTTATCATTTTGCTTCCCAAAATCCATCAAATGAGTGCTACAAAACTACAGCTGAGGTGATGAGAATATTACATTTTTTTTGGAGCTGTGTAAATGTCTGCTCTACTTCCACTCATGTCTCCAAAAGAGATGCCAATTTGAAACACATCACCTACGATGATAGGGACCAAATCATTTTTTTATTACTAGATATTAAAGGAGCTCAATGCATTATTTTACAAAGAACTAACTCTGATCCAATAGAGAAAAGATGCGGAGGGTATCGGCAACTCAGAGGAGGAAGTTATTACATAAGTACAAACCCAATCTTGGAAGCGGAGAAAAAGATACGTTTGTCCTTACTTTTGAAAACCAAAATGAAGTCCTTAAATAAATTTTTCGAGGCGAAGACGAGAAAGGATAAATATGTTATGTCAAGATGTAGACAAAATTTTATCTTTCATTCCGTCTTATTGCTTTTTGGATCTTCAATTTCCTTTGGGCATTGAAGGTATCATAAATTATTTAAATAAAAATGAAATTTGTGAAATTGAATTTACTATTAGATAAGGGATTGAGATGTTTTAATTTTAAAATTAAAATGCTTTATTTTTAAAGTTTCAATAAAGTTCCTTCTACAAGTTTTACAGAAGAATATAATCCTCAATTTCCATTTTGAGGAAAAACAAATTATTACAAAAATAAGTATTTCGGATACATAAACGATTACAAACACTATACTCACCTCCAAATCGAATCAATTTGTGTAGGTGCTTCATATACATGAATAGGCTGTCCAAACTCCCTTTTATTGTGTAATACGGTTAATTGTGATATGTTTAACCTTTTACTTCTATTAAAAGAAGCTGTATTGAATGATTGGAAGTAAATCGCTCAGTATAAACAATTTTATTAAAAATTAAACTTGGGGCATGATTCAGAATCATTTATTGATTCCACTTGATTTTTTATTCAACTCTCAATATCCAGAAAAAAGAAAATATCAAACAAGAGTTGCCTATTCATGATAATGTCCTCTTTGAATATCTTTGATATAAATCAAGAGCCTTTGAAATGGTATTTCAAAATGCTTTTTCTAATGAATCATTTAATACATTTATGAACTTCTTTTGTATTTTAAAGAATTACTTTAATGCATGAAATAATAGAACATAGAAATTTTTTAAACATATGAGTTCTGCTACAGAGTGCGATTTGTGATTAGTTTTTTTCCTAACATCTCAGGCCTGTTCACAGCTAATCTAGTATACGTCATGACAGCTAAGCTGCTCTTCTCCAAACCATTCTTCAATTGTCAGGGGTAACACGTTAATTTTCGGTTTCTTTTTGAGCATACTCGTAGACAGCATTATTTTCCATCTGGTGATCGATCATCTAAGTGTCTTACTTATGAAAAAGTGGAAACCCTAATTTTTGGGACTCTTTAGCTAGATTAGGGATCTACAACCTATGGAATGCGTGCCACTGCTGTCACGTGGAGGCATATTACTTGAACGCAAAAATTAGAACATATTCCTTTAGTTTGTGTATGTATCTTACCATTATTGTTGATAGCGGCACACTCATGGATTAGAAATGTTGAAGTTGGCACTACCCCTGAGCTAAATCATTCTATACTTCAAGGATTTCATGTTTGCCCGGGCACTAAAAATATTATTACTTTTGTTCTTAACAAAGATTTAAACATGGGTGTTGACTTTTCTTGCGTAGAAGATGAATGATTATACTATAAAGATGATCACTACTCACAAAACCTCCAAAGCTCAACTTTTTTATTAAGTTAATAACACAAAGGTTGTTGTTTATAACTGTTGTGATGCTTTGGATCTCTTAGAATGCTATTCATTACATGTTTGTCACTTGTAAAAATTATATAAGTATTTTTTTGAAGAGCAACAATCAAGAGTCCTTGTTTTTTCCCCAAATCATGAGGCAGATAAGTACCTACTTCTTTGCTGTAAAGTGCGATTCAAGATGTCAAATTTTGCTCCGAAACAGCATATGTATTTCCTTAAATGTGGTTCTTGGGGAAGGAATTTTATGAGAAAAAGATGAGATACACCAAACTAATGCCTCATTAGTTTGAATGAGCCTTTCTGACTCCAGGATTAATAGGACACAAGTTTAAAAAAAAATTATATAATACGAGGGATTGACCAAAAAATATACTAGTCATAGCAACTGAACATATATTTACCATATCAAGTACGCTGAGGTTTTTGAAAAAGAGTTAGTACTATCAGCATAAGCTTACTGATATCATATAGAAGTTACAACTGTTTGCCATAGAGAAAACTCTGGTATCATAATAGAAGAATATTGACTTTGTAATTGCAAATACTCATACATTTATCGACTATTCTATATAATTTTGAAAGAAAAGGCACCACCCAGACCTGCTGAATTCAAGGAAAATTTATGAATTGATAGTATAATTTCTCTCAATATCCATAGTAATAAAGAAACTCCAAGGAAGGTCCATAAGAATTAATACTTTGAGTCATGGACAGCCTCAAAATACTTTCGTTGAACACAAGAGACGGACAGGATCGAAAAAAGAGGGATACATAAATGAAAAGACTCATGAAACATAACCCTTACTTCGTCTGTTTGCAAGATGTAAGAAGTGAAGTTTCATCCACATGTCACAATCAGTGTACATTTTGTCTACCTCGAAACTGAATTATTTTTTACTGGACATGGTTACCCGAGAGGTATCCTCGCCTTAATTCCCTGAAAATTCGATTCCTATTCTTTATTTAAGGAATATTAACAGACTGACTTTTTTTTATACGCCTTGCCAGACATCTGTTATTTTATCAAGTTACCCGTAACATCAAGACTTCAGAATCATGTTTTTTAAGCAAAAAGAAGAGAAGCAAGATTGTTTAATACTGATGCCATTTTTAAGGTGGGATCTATTTTTTATAGATCTTTCGTCGCTGATACACTAATCTCTGACATTGAGGTGGAAGAAATGGAAGGAACAAGTAAAAAAAAAGAAAATGATGCATTTTCTGGAAAGTTATCTTGAAGCACTCTCAATTGTCCGTCAAAGTTCAAGAAATTATAAAATTAACAGAGTTCTTGTGCAGACATCAGAAATTATTCAATATTTCAATCAATAGCTTTAAAATATTATGTATTAATGCATGTATGTAAATAAGTTCATAAGTTTCGAACTTCAATAGAGAAATATGGAGAACTTCCCCCAAATTAACTCTTGGCAAAATTACACCTATCCCAAAGAAAGAAACTGGGACAAAATTGGAACATCGGAGCCCTATTACAATTTTACGTTAAAATATTTTAATATGGAATTCTGTCCGGAGTCATTGCAAAACAAATGGAAGTCATCCTCAACCACAAGATTAGGCATAATCCAAAGGGTTTTTTTTATTTCAAGAAATGACATTCTTGAAATATAAGAGAATCCCTTGATTCTGTAATTGATATAAATAAATTTGGAGCAATTATTCCGGTGGACTTTCATCAGGCGTTTGATTTCATAGAAAACAAACATATTCTTACGGATGATAAAAAGTTTCTCCTAAAACGCTTCTTTAATCCAGTTAGAGCTTTGCTTTATAGAAGATCATTCACTATTAATCTCGAGGATCACTCCAGTGAACCAATCAATCTCAAGAAAAGCTGCTGACAAGGCAGCCCTGCACCACTTTCTCCTTTTTATTGCGGCAATCGAAGAATTTTGTAATTCCATACAAACAAAAGGCTTTGGAGTTTCTTTCAACATCACTAACCATTTATTGGGTGCGTATGCCAATGACATTACGCTATTTGTTGAAGCAAACTCAGAAATAAAACTGATAAGTAGAATTGAAGTTCTTCTAAATCAGTTTGCAAAATACTCAGACAGATCTGTCTTAAAAATTAATAAAGAAAGACTGCTATCCTCCCAATTGGTTCGTGGTGCCCGGATACATCAATTAAAATTAAAGAATGTTCCATAACTGACAAAATTGTAGTTTTGTGCATTGAATGGCAGAGAGACGGCAAAACACAAGCTAACTGGATGTTAGTAAATTCTACTATTTACAAAAAATTAAAATAATGGAGAAGTTTGGAAAATTTTTAATACTATTAGACGGATTGATTTTTACAATATCCATATATTTCCATTGCTGTAATATAAAAATTAATTTTTAACCCCTCTTGGCTGAAGAAGCAATTAAGGAATAAAATGTTTAGCGAAAAAACCTTTTGCCACAATATCTCTCTTACTTCATACGACCAAGGAAATACATTGGGGGTGGAATAGATATGTAGTCCACTATTATTCCTAAAATATGTCGAAAAGTTTTCATGTTTTCATGATGGGAAATATTCTATCTTATGCAGTTATTAGAAAAATATCCACATAATAGGGTGCTGCACATCGTATCCTTTGGTCTAGAACACCTATACATGTGCTCAATACAACGGTTGACATCAATTACCAGAACATACCCATAATATTTATTTATGTTTCATTCTAAACACAATTTTTCTTTTATTAATTTTACAAATGCGTACATATTTTTATTTTTTAGTGTGTGTTTTTAGAGTGACTGCGTTTCCTGGAGAATCTAGTCTTATGTGATAATATTATAACAGTTCATAATGTTAATAAACAACCCTCCTCAGTTTTTGTAACATTCCTACGTCTCCCTGGTATTTGAAAATGATGAGAAAATTGATGAGCAAGAGTTAGGTAGTAAAATTAATAAGCTATGTGACTATTATATGAATCGTTTAAACTTACCTAAAGCATGGCACAAGAAAATCCAACGTTCATTGCTCCACATAAACGATGACAAGGGGTCCACAGCAAAACTTCAAATATCGTCAAATCTTTATTTTTACAACGCTATATGAAGAATATGGGAGAACATTAAATATCATTGAATGTCAACGGACAAGAAAACATCGAAACGAACTTAACAAAAGCGCTGAAATTGTTTGGAATATCAAATAGTAGGACTCCTTTTAATAATATACAGGCATTGGATTTTGTTTTGACTAATGCCAAAGCCCTTATTGTAACAAGTTATGCACCTATCAACCACTTGAGGCTGAAGAATTGCAATCAATTTTTATATCTGCTACAACGCGATACTCTGCCTTCTCTTTGAGGATGCCAAATGTGTCGGGATATGCTTGGAGCGGATTTGGTACGATAATACCCGAAAATATCGGCAAAATATTTGATACTTTGAAAGGAATTACTAATGAAACTTTGGGGAAGTAATTGTTTAAAATAGAAATTTAGACTCTTGACTCCTTTTTTTTATTTATTTTTTAATTTTTTTATTATTTATGATCGTTTTACTCGTTATATTTCATTCCTATTTATCTGATTTTTTTTATTGCTATGTAACATCATCACGCACAGGAAAGTTCTTCGGGAGGGGAATAATTTTAAACTAAAATGTTTATTTATGTTACTTATTCAATTCCTCTACCTACATATTTGAAATTGTTATGTAATATAAGAGTTTATATGCCTCAATAAAAAAAAATATATGTCTAATATTACAACTGCACGAATATATGTAAAGTGTAAACCGTTGATATGCTCTGATTATTTTGATACAAATAAATGCAGCTCTTAACTGGTTGGGGCAGTGCATTAAGGTCAGTTTGTAGCCGAAAAAATAGCTAAGGGATTCGGGACTAATTTGTCCTCTTAAACCGTAAGCACAAAAGTCTTGCATTAATGTATCTGAGAATAAAAGGAAAAAAAAACCCCCACAAAACCTACCTGTTTGGAGAGGTTAAGACTATAGACAGACTAATACTACAGTGGATATATGGGAGATGAGATCACAGGAGGAATTTATAAGCAAAGCCATTAAAAACCAATCAGAGGCCTCTCCAAAAAATGAAACACGACTGGGGTTGACCATCGAAAATTAAAGCCCGACAAGGCCCGAGTGTTATGGCACAACTAACATAGTGTAAAAATTGATCCCGACTCGAAATTCAGATTAGGATCGGGCTCACCTGTTTTTTCTTTGCATCAATTATGACACCCAATGAAAAAGAACAGCACCCTTAGCATTTGCCTATATTGTCTATGCCACGGGTCTGCCTTGCTAGTAAAAAAGGTTACCTTGAAAACGATTTCTGCTCAGCTGTTTTTTTTTAAAGAGGGGAGCTGTTAAAAATAAATTGGAGGTTGCCTTGAATAAAAGTAATACATCTAGACATTTTTAGAAGCTGTCCTAAAAAACTGCCTCGAGACTATTTTGAGGCTGTTAAAAAAAACCTTTTTAATAAATTTATAAAAAAAATGAGAATATCATTTTTAACAGTATATTAGAGCGCTGCACGTTTCAGGACCCCTGGGATTCCCTGTTTTGCTTGTAGTAAGCTACCCCCCTGAGGCTCATTTCAATGTTTTCAGAAACAAAAAGGGCTGGATATATGATTGAGAATTTCGTAGGTTGGACTTTTTATATTAGATAAATATTTAAATAATTCAAAAATGAACGATTGAATGGAAAATGAATGAATAAGTGGAAACAAAAAATGAACGAATGAACGGCACATTGAAAGTTTTTAAAAAAATATTCATGAAAAAAGCTTCAAATTGTGATATTTCTTTGCTCAAACGCCTTTATAGGTCCTCAAAGTGCTATATTTGATGATTATAAGATGAATTTCTAAAAAAAATACACGAAATTTGGAGTTTTTTCGAAAAATACATCACTTTATGTTTTTTAATTATATGGTCTGAATTGAAATAGATCCAGACTATTCTGTAAGTCCTGTGTCTCTTCCTGTAAGATGACCACTATAACAGGAAAAGGGTGAATGGGTACAAGCCTGCAGACAACATACATATTTAAGTCCATTATAAGTTTTGAATTCAAATGCGTAGGATGGGCTAAGATACCGAGTAATTTTAGCTATGATTTATAACCTTTATTTAATCTAAGATACTTATATTAACCACAATCTGGCACCTTAAAATAAAATCTTCACATTTTTTAAATGTGACGATCAATTATGGCTATTTTAAGTACTACTACTAGTGGTACACTTAAAGGATAATCAGAATAATTTACTGACAGAAACTGTAGATAATTCGCTGAATAATACCAATATAATCTACGGCGAATTTTGAGAAAATCATTCTAGTTTGATTTTGTGTTGACAGGTTACATATTTTTGTAAAGTTTGGTATTTTCTAACGATTATTTTAAATTTTAGAAGGATTGGGGTTGCTTTAGGTAATCCACTTCCTTCAAAGTTTACATTACTTTCCTTTACTTTATTCATGAAAAACAGCGTAAGGTACACCTTTTTATAGGTCAAGTAAAAGATCCCTAGTCATTATATCATATAATAAAAATACATACATATATTCCTTTGTCTTATGCCGAATTTAGCCAAATTAGTGGTATATTCATAGCTTCTTTATATAATAGTACAGATATGCATTTATATAATATTTATGTGTTTTTTTTAAAATAATGATTAATTTAGTAAACAATAGTTCATCCGACTTTTCATCCATTTTGTTTGGTATAACATTTTTTTAAAGTTGAAACTATTTTACTTCATTTATCCGGGTATAATACTGTTCATGAGCTAAATTATACTTAAATCTGCTAAATCCTGTGCTGTATCTATTAATCTTCTTCTGATTCTTTTGACTCCTGGATGATCCGACTCAGTCTCTTTTGTTACAATCGCCTTAAACATTTTTTTATAGTCCTTCCCAATCATAAAAAATGAATTTCTATTGATTTCTTCAGGGTAGTTAGATAATATTTCAACAATCATTGGGTATATGAGAGCAAATCCCCTCGTTTCTTCTAATTCTTCCGAAAACGCTTCATAATTGACATCCATGTACTCGTTTAAATATGAGCTGAAAATAGTAAAATACTCTTTCTTACAGTCCTCTAAATGTTTTTGTCTCCAATCCCTATCCGAACAACTGTATACAAAGTACCAAAAATCTCTCGCTGGATGAGCTATCGTAAGACCTTGATAGTCAATCATTAGTACATGATTATCAGAGGGCCTATATAGTAAATTATTTCTCCAAAAATCACCATGCATCATAGTCTTGTACATACTTTGTTCCTTGACTGTCATTGTTAGCAATCTTTGAAAAACTTCCAATATTTTTCCACCCGTAAAATACGACATAGTTCTTTTGCCTAACGATACCCCCTCTGGCCCTGGTAAATGATTAATTAAAACCTTTTGGTACATTTTCATAAGTGGCTTAAACATTTTTTTAAAACCGGCAGAACTATCGTTAGTCTTGAAATTATGCTCAAAGTCTGATGGAGTAAGATTAGGTTTATATGTCACTTTTGTGTTTTTTCGATTCAAAAACTGCCACCAAATACCATGGAAATGTCCCATAGACCTTAATGCAGATTTTGCAATTTCAATATCAATCGACGATGTCACATCAATTTTTTTAAATCTACAAGGAATTTTTTTGTTAAATTAAAGTATTAAAAGAAAAATAATCTTCTTTACCTTTCATCTCCTTTCTTCTCCGTGACATTTTCAAGAAGTATTATACCTTTTTCTGATTTTAATTGTATCATTGTTGGTCTGATATCTTTGTTCCGACAAAACCATGATCTCTTCAGAGATAAGTCTGAATTTATGTAGACATAGTAGGATTGAGGTGCAAGCTCTGCAATAAATGGCCAGTTGGCAGATAGGAGAGGAAGCGACACACTATACCAATGGGCCTCTTTATAGAACGGTCTATGAATGGCTGCTAGCAACCGTATCCATATGGGAACACCGTTCATTGTTTCCTTTGAAATCAAATGAAGATCCTGATCATTTGACAATTTTGCAGTTATTTTAACAATATCAGATTGAAAGTTCTCATTACATAGTCCCGCCTGTTTGTTATATATTTTAAGGTCCTTGACCTGAATACAATCCCCTGAGTGCTTGGTGAGTATTATCTCTAAGATATTTTGATTCAAGTTCTCGGATTGCTTGAGAACATTGGAGTGGGGAAGAAAAGAAGCCATGATGCAAATTCTTTACTTTTTTTTTCATTCACAATGAGCACCATGTATTAAAACTAAAAAAAATAAACTTAGCTTCCTTGGTCTAAACACCGACTAATTCATTCAATTGATAAAAATATCATTTCTCACATATTTTTTAATGAGCACACTCGTCTGCCTCATAGTAAAAGATAAGTTGGAGGTTAAATAACTTATATAAAACTCGACATTTAATAATGTAAACTTTCCTCAAGACAATCTAATACCCTAAGTTATAGAGGCAACAATGAATAACATATTTATACATATTATATATTCTACAAGTATTTTATAACTAAAGGAAATGATTTTTAATAAATATATATATATTAATTTACAAAAGAAGTCTTCATAACCTTGCCTCATTTCAATGGTAATAAATAAGGTAAGGCAGGTATTGATTGCATGAATGCCATATGCGAAGCAATTACAAGAAACCAACATACGATTGTGTTTCCTCAAATCGTGTCGATATATGTTTACTATTCTTTGCATAATGCTTTACAATTTCTCTTTTTTCAATTAACCCTCTGTAGAGTGTGCAAATTAGGGTTAAATATTATCAAAATATCCCACTAAAAAATAATGTACCTATAATAATTGGTACAGCTAATCATAATGGGAGGTACGTTCAATATAAACGTGATTAATAACAACAAGTCTTGTTAGATCTGACTTGAATTGAAAAACAAAAAATCTAAAATTTTACCGAAATTGTTCAAATTAGTCAATTTAATTTTTGCCAATTCATTTTGTTTTGAATTAATAGAATAAAGATGAGCCTTGTACAGATAGTAACTGTTATTTTGTCCAAAATTTGTTTCCAAGTTGTTCCAAGAGATTTTTTGAATGGTTTTTGCTTTACAATATTAGTTATTACCGTTTCTTACAGGATTGTATGCATCTGATTAAAAATAATTCGTACTCCAAACTGCAAAGATCTCATGTATATGTACTGTCGTCTGAGACTCATCTGTCCCAAAATTATGATATATTATTTTTTTTTACCTTTAGTGTTTATTTTTTTAAATTATATCAATTCATGTATTCCAATCTTAAATTATATTACAAGTAAAATATTTACTTAGCTCTCTGAGTTTAATTAATTGAGATTATAAGTATTATCTTTCCATTGAATATTTAAATTTAGTAATAGAGTTAACGACCAGTTATTAATGCTACCTATTGGAGAATTTGAAGGTTAAGAATTTGAATCTGATACACTAAATATATACTCAATACTTGCTAAAGTGACATGATTACTAAAAGATGCATTATGAAGTCAAAACATATTTTATTTGTAATTTAGGGAATATCTGGAATAAATGGTTTTATATTTTATAATAAAAATTATAATAGAATATATTAATATCTACTTTTAGTGATGTTCTACTGTAAACCCCTTTTAATTAATCTTTATTTTTGATTGCAAAATATTAGGGTTATTACTGATAATGATTAATAAGATAAAATGAATTTCAGATCATGTGATATCTAGTAATAAATTAACCGATAATGTTTAAAGAGTATATTCTTCAAAACTAATTAGGTAACAAAGATAAAAAAGATGTAAAATGGGGATTTTTTCAAAAAAAATTGAATATTTTCATTTGTTCAAAAAGTGATATATGTAAGAAAAGAAGTGAATCAATTTAAGAAATATTAGTGTTGGGTAAAATGAACGTTTATTAATTCTATTTTGAACAAGTTTGTTTCATTTTCTATCAATTTTAGAAAGAATTTCTACTTTTTGTCGTAACAAAAGTACGACATTATTATATATATGACATTTGAAATAATTAACATCCGATTAAATGCTATATTTAATTGAAAATTGTCTAAAAACAACATCTTATTTCAAGTAGAATTTCCTAAAATAATACACGTACTTCTATTACAAGAGTACTTCATAGTTATATTTCTTGGGATCATATCCTGTATGATGCGTATATTTTCTAACAACACGTATGAATATAGTTGTAATGATATATTGCAGTACAAATAATTTGAACTCCGAAAAGTAAAGTGCCTTATTTCTCAGATCCTACATTGGTGACATCGAATTACCAACCTGTTTTTAGACAACCTCCAAATAGAACAAAGTAAAATAAATAAGTAAGAAATAGTTCTATAATATGTCTATAACTATAAACGTTGAGCTCTTTAAAAGAGTTATTCCTCAAAAATCGAGTAGACTTCGAAATTTTAAGAACTTATTTCTGAAACTTTTAAATCTCAAAATATTTAAAAAAATATTTTTATTAGGTGCCCATTAAGAAAAGAGACCGATGAGAGCCTAAACAGTCATGTCTTGAGGTGGAATCAGTGTTTGAAAAATTAAGAGCAACTAATTATTATCATTAGAGAGAAGTGGAATAAAAGCAAATAATAAATTTGCCCACTTGCGTATAAATCTTTTGGAGACTTTATGTATGTGTTACGGAGGGATGTTTATCGTGTAATATGGAAAAACATCTCATTTATTTCGTACTTAAAATAAGACATTTATCTTTTGTTGACTGGATTTATTACTACTCCAAGAAGGAAATAAATAAATTAAAATATCCTATTTCAAGAGTTGAGATGTGTTAGTTTAAAAAAAAAAAAAAAAAAAAAAAAAAAAAAAATACAGGATCACGGCGTTATCTGGCTAACACAAAAAATTCCCTATATATTTTGATACGTCATGGCTATTTCATAATGTATTCTTTTTGATAAATAAATGAAGTAACTAGATTGTTCTATAGTTTTGCTCCTTTTCCAAAAAGACAGAAGTATTTCATGCAGATTTTTCGTCGTATAAATATATATAACTGACCATCTAATTATTTATATGAAGAAATTTCGGCTATCACATAGTATGCAAATGTAAAGCTACAATTTTCTAAGTAATACTATAATACAGTATCGAATAAAATTGTAGATATATGATTTGACAATGATAGTATGGAAATACTTAAAAGATAAAGAACAGTTGGTATCATTTACTTATTTGGATAACTACCAAATGATTTCGGACCTTTTTTTCCTGTTTGTTTTTGAAAGAAAGGTAGAGCAATACAATAAAGTTATTGCTAAGTGGTATACTTTACAAGCGTTTAAACATTGTTCATTTCAAGTATCTCTTAAAGTAGAGTATCTTTTTAAGCCAGTCTTTTATAACCTATGTTTTCAGGCATGATGTTATTTAGGGTATAAATGCATACGACACATTATATACTCATATCATGCACTCTTGCAATGGCATGATGCATAGTTAAATTTTTATATATATATATAATGTGTAGATTACCTGAGTTAAACAGTTAAATCAATTGTAAATATCATTTGTCAGAATATATTATTTATACAACATTTACTAGATAAACACTTTTTACTTAGTTAGATCCACATGATCGAGTATAGAGGAGCTAGTTGATAAAAAATTTACTTTTTTGGTATATTAATAGCCATTTTGATACTTTATCTAAAAATACAATATAAGGTTTGACAAAAACTTTTGAGGCACATCGAGACGATGGCGATTGTCAATAATGATTAACAGAAAATAATAGTATTTATCGTTATAATTTGAAGAAATGTTAAATTTAGCCAAAAATATAAATTAAATTATTTGATTAGAGATCATTAGTTATACAATTTCCAACTCTATCAACATTTAAAGTTACTAAGCAAAATAAATTAAATTGTAACCACTAGCCCTCTCTTATTTGTTTTTCTTTCTCTCTCTCTCTCTCTATATATATATGTCATTGAAGTATACATAATATATATCTTTCAAAACTGACCTTTGACCAACTAATTAAAAAGACATCATTTGAATGGGATATGTATTTATGTATGACTAAAAGTTATAAGTTTCTATTTTTTTAAAAAGATCTGGAGCTTTAAAACTGGGTGTGATCTACATAATATTATATGTACTAAGT
Organism: Lepeophtheirus salmonis; assembly: GCF_016086655.4. Lineage (NCBI taxonomy): Eukaryota > Metazoa > Arthropoda > Copepoda > Siphonostomatoida > Caligidae > Lepeophtheirus > Lepeophtheirus salmonis. Next base: position 27,313,559 of record NC_052137.2, on the reverse strand, counting down.
TCACATTGTATTTAACAGCACAAACCCTTAGTAGTGCTCTTGTAAACAGATCCTGCTTTGTTCTACATGTTAATTTTTTTTCTGTCTCTCCATCATTCATTTAAAATAGTCAAAAATTATATCAAATATATATGGATCATCCACAGAATATTCAATTATTGCATTATCCTTATCCCGAGTACTGTAAATCTTTCATTTAAAATTATCTATATAATTTTTTGGTTGCTACTTGTCCAATTCGCTCATACAAGTTACAACTTTTACACAACATATATATATATATATATATATTTGAATCCAATTGTATATGATATCACGCTTAAGTTAGAATTTAGAATTATTTAAAAATTAAATTGTTCAAGAATTATTAGTGTAAGTTCCCTCCTTGTATATGATAAAATTTTAAATCTATCTATTTAAAATGATTCATACAAAACAAATCTATATGTGGAACAAAAAAGGTGTTACATAAGACACCGTATCTATAAAAAAAAAAATAATATACACATATTTAATATCTCACACTCTTTCCCCAATTTTTATAGTTTAAATACAAATATTTTTGAAAATTTAAATAAATAAAAAATACAATTTGACATACATAAAAGTAAAAAGTACTAACCAATGCAATTGTGACAAACGTTCAGACAAGTCATACTTAGAATTTTGTAACAAGACACTAAGACTAATAGTTACACACTCAGATGCAATAGCCACACTAACAGGGACAAGTACGCCTGCAAATTTCAAATAACCAGTCAACTTAGTAAAATATATAGTGAGGAATTGTACGATCATGATGTTCATATGCTAGGTTTGGCACGAAAGACGGAAAGACGGATCACCGAAAGGCATAGCGTCTTTTTAGGGAAAGTTAGGTAAATAACAACAGAAACGGGGGATAAGGATATTGCAGTTATAACACAGGACATTGAGTTGGTGTTATTTTTTGAGGGGGGGGGGCACCAGGTTAACGTAAATAGAGGGGGTAGCTGAAATAAAAATATCTCAAGAGGGTACTCAAATTTTAGGACACCCTTATATAATAATAGATTTAGAGGTAGAGAGCCCTTTCGAGGGAAAGGGGCTGATAAATAGGTACAAGAAGTAATCCAGCGTACAAAGGTGGAACAAAAGTCCTTTATCGTTGATGTAAACTATGGAAAAACCATGGAACGGACACGTGTAGACTAGCCATAGAAAACATAAAAGCACAACGCTCCAACGTCACCGTAATCCAGAAATCAAATGCGATCACCACTCCAATCATGACTATCTTCATCAACGAAGTCAGCACAACCGAACAACCGACCCTACCAATATATAGTAAGATGGAACGATCCATGCCTTATGTATTAACAGTACATAAGTCTCCTAATATGATAACAGTGCATTAGTCTCCTAATATGATCATGAAGAATGGTATAACAACATTGTTATGATGTTCTTATGTATGATTAAATAGCAAACAAAACGACTTACCAATACACAACCAACACGCTACCACCCCACCCTGTATTCTTAAGAAATTCGAACTCACCATACGACATGATGTCGGAGTTTGCAAAAGCATTTAAAAGCAAAAGGTATCCAAGACTAGTACTCTTCATATTGTAACACTGGAAGATCCACAACACCAATGTGGTAAAGTCAGACAGAAGAAAATGTGTTTAAATCGAGAGCAAATGAAAGAGAAACCCACAAAAAATTACCTTCTATCCAAAAGATGTAAATCTTAGGACGAAAGAAGAAGAGTATAAACCAAATCATACCTCCACAGAAAAGGAATATACTATAAATAGAGAGAACACCGAAAAAGAAGCAAAGAACGACAGCAATTCCAGTGGGAATCAAAATTTGACTGCCATTGGTCCAAAACGATACAATCGTCATTTTAAGATCATGTATCACTAATCAAAATACTTTTATCATAAAAGTCAAATCAAAAAGACCACTTCCGCCACAGTTTACAATGAAGTTAAGACGAAGAAGAAGGACGAAATCCAGAACAGCCTTTTCGACGATAGTTAACAAAAAAGATTAAATGAACCCCTTATGTATATAATTTTGTGTGCAAATAATAAAATTATTAAAGAAATATAAAAAAAATCTTCACAAATCAAGAGTATAAGGTACAAATACTTCTTAATCTTTTTCTGATGTTGTTCCAAATGGTTCTCAAATGTAGCAAACTTGGCTCACTTGGCTTCTATTTCCTTGCAGGCCATGGAATGTATCCGGGCAACGGACGGTCTATAGTTCTAGAGAAGTATTACTTCCCTGAAAACACACAGGACTGCAGCTAAATTTATTTGTGACTTTATCGGATTATTGGAAGCTCATAGCCTCAACGCTTCTTATTAAGCTAATAGGAAAGAACGTGAAATAGCAATGACAATGGTCAATGCTATTTCTTCTTAATATTTAGATCCCTTCGGTGCAGGTGAGCGTTAGGGCATGATAATATACTTCACATTTATTATATACTTTTCTATTATTATGTACACAAAAAAATATAAAATTGTGTAATAAACTTCAAATAAAATACCAAACATTTATAGATGGAAAAATTTATCTACATGATAGTTTTATATTTTATTTCTGTTCAAAAATTGCCAAATCCAAATGCACTAAGAAAATTGCAAAAAACTATTTTGCATATTTTTTTTTTTTTTTTGAAAAACAAAGAAGTAATAGAAAATAATTGTCATCCAAAAAATAACCCTCTATAACTGGTTCATTTTTTTAAATATTGTAAAAATTATAAAATAAAACGATCCAGAATAATGACAGTTTCATAAAATAAAATACAGGTTTAAAATATATGTCCAAAATCCATTATTTAGTGGCATTTCTTCTTAAAAACTAGTAATTGACGTTGGATGAAAAAACGCTTATGACGTAATATACGATTTATATGTAAAATTGGTTAATTTTTCCATGAGGCCCGTTAGACTGAAATTTTTTAAAGGACTAAATACTAAAAGTTTGGTCTAACAAAAGTCAAAAAGGTCTCAGACCGCTCTAGAATTTCCAGACGGAAACACTACACTAACGAAGACTAGTGTTGGGGTTTGGTCTCAAAAACCTGCACCGGTTTATGACCATTATACTTTGTCCTGGACATCACTAATTTGATACTGTAAACTGACTGATAATGACGTCATGTAAAGCTCAAAGTATTTCATATGTCAGGGGATGATCTATATTGTATCTCCCAACCTTTGAATAAAGAAAGGAAATCGATGTTGGAGTGCGTCTCATTACTAGATAAGTCGCTTATAAAATGGAGTCTATTCGTATGCATTGTTTCCCAATTACTTATCTGTTTATTTAAGTTTATATATATGCTAAGCCTTATGAATATTTCATGACCTTTGTCACCCTTAACAATATTTATTATTATCTATTTAAAAATAACTTGTGTACTTTAATGCGTACTTGTTGCCAATAGTTGACAATACATTGTTTTTCATTCAGTCTTTACAATGCTGATGATTTGAAAGAAATATATATATATATTGTATGTACAATATAATTTCTCCAATTTGGAAGTATATACTGAAATAAAAATATTTAAAAAATCTTGAAATATAAATCCAAAAATTTTAGTTTGTATGCTTGTTTGATTAATTCATTCAAGGTGAGAAATAACAATAAATGAGGAAGATGCTTTAAAAAATATATTTCAAAAAAGCTCAATGCTTTAGAAATTACTAAATAACTGTTATAAAATTATGGGGTTGTGATCAACACTATTAAATCAATGACTTTCTACGCAGTGAATTATGGACTAAATAAAAAAGTTATGTAGAAGTCTGCATTTGGATCGTTATTTTTTTCCAACATCAATTCACTCAACGGTAATCTGAGTCTGATTTTCTAGTTTTCAGGGAGAAATAAACTTCTTCCATGTAAATCTCATAGTTTATCCTCATCATCTCGATAAAGTAATAGTCCACCTATTCAAACATCTTCTTCTAGAATCACACTCTCTCCAATTATATAACTTGCTATAGCTGGAGAAATTACAGCAGAAACAACGTGATTTTTGTTAAGGTTTATTCGTTTTTGTACTTCTTCCAGAGGTTTTTTTCTTGATGTATGGCTGAACTTATTTGATTCTGGTTATCTTCAACGATGCCATTATTCTCCCATTCGATGTTGAAAATATCAACGTTATTTTCTATATTGTAGCTCCTAACTCTAAGATCTCAAAAAAGTAGTGAGCTATTTTACTTATATTCAACTCCAGTATTGATTGCTTCTTCAATATTTCCGAGAATTTTAATGGTACAGTCATTCTCTGTATTACGAGCACTTGACTGGTTTATTCGTGTATTGTCGTGCGTCGAGTATGGAGGTCTCAAAGGAAGAAATTCGCCATATTTTACATTTTTACTACCCCGAAAGCGACCAAGAATTTTTTTGATGTATACGGGGACGATACTATTTCGGTTTGTGTTGCACAGCAGTGGTGTAAAGACCCCCCTCAATTTTACTCTACTGTGAGCATCTCGATCGTTTGAAGGTGGCGATCTAACAGAAGCGGCCTGTATTGGTCAATAGGAGATAACAAGACGACATCTTTTGGACCAAACCAGGTGGCACATATCTTTGATGACGCAACAGAAGCTCGGGAGCTCGGGTGGGAAGTTCTTATGGATATAATCAATAGTCCGGACTTTGGACCAAATGAATACCCCTGTTCCTGTGCATGGCCAACATGCTTGGGGTAGAAACTTGGCCTCAATATAGGCCTATTGCCATTTGTTTTTTTAGTTTAATCCTAAACGTATTCTACTCTAATCTCAAATTTGGTATTTTCGTTTTCCGTGAAGTTTTATATTTATTGACTTATGTATGGCTATAATTTTTATATTATATTTTCAAAAAAGGAACTGCGTAAAGAAGGAGAGACCAAGGTTACAACTATTTTTTACCTTTGATTTTTCTTCGCCTATAAAAATAACTCAAAAGGGCTAAATGCACGCACAATATCTTTAAGATTAATCTTGCATACTAAATTTTTCATAATGGCCGTATTGAGGTGAAGGGTCTAGAAAACTGGAAACCTCTTTTTTTCTAATATCAATGAATATTTTTTATTAAACTTGCCCTAATTTATGAATATTATAAGTTCAACAATTAATAAAACTTTTATTTATATAGACCCACTCGTTTACTTTATGCTTTAATGAGTTCCCTAAATTAAATATATTTATTATTTACTTAAATCAAAAAGATTTATGTTATTTTAGAGTAATTTAAAATGAATGATACTTTTTCTATTGTACAAAAAAATATTTAACAAAAATTATAATTTTCTAGACGATATTTTATTTGATAAATATAAAAGACCTAATATATCATAATCATACTTCAGTGAATTATGGGCTTTGTTTATAAAAAAATATCTGGGATGGATTGTGATACTTAGAAATACTCACTATAGTCTAAATAATTTTATGTGTTTTTATTTTGCTTCCGATATGATATTTCAGGATGTTAGGTATTTTTTTAAATTTTGAAAATGAATTTTTGTACCCTTTCAGTTCTGTTGATGATTCTCAAATAGAAAAAGTCATTATTTGGCCTTTTATTATGAAAATGTAAAGAAGAAATCAACGCTCTTCGAACTAAGACTAAGAATATTTTATTCCAAAGCAATCAGCAAAGAACTACATGTTATCCAGAGTTATCCTATCAGTTAAACTCTATCTTAAAGTCTTAAAAATCATATTTAAAATGATATGTTTCTGTGTTATATTTATTTTATATTTTTGTTGATTTTGTGATGCCTCATACAATTCTCAGGGGAGTCATCAGGATTTATTTTGATAAGGGAGGGGTGGAAGGGGGGAGGCGGAGTAATTTTTTTTTTTGAAGAGACAAAATATTTTTTTTTCATATACCTAGAGTTAAAATCTTCCGTCTTTCCCAATTTTTTTTCGCCATATAGGTATTAATTTTTGTTGGTAACTACAAACCACCTCAATATTTGTATAAGGGGCTGAAGGGCCTCTAGCTCATTCCCTGCTTCTATTTTGGTTAAATCAAAACCCATACCTTTTTTGTAGTATCTTATTTTCATTAAGCTGTTTGTGTGCTTATTTATTCTTTGATGTATCTATTTTTAATGTTCTGTTTGTAAAAACATATATAAACTTAGTAGAATAAAGTGGTTCACATTCAAAAGACAGTTGAATTTTAGAAAATTTATGACAATCTGTTTTTTTTAATTTGTGAGCTATTGTGCTAGGTTTGACGGTACTTTAGTCGTTTCCTGAACAATGGATAAAAAAATTATACACCACTTTTTGATAGGAAAAAATACCAATGTAGCTAAACAATGACATTGAAAAGTATTATAGGCCTGAATAAATTGAATAAAAAAAATTAACAAAACAAAATAATTTTGAACAAAACAACTATGTTTTCTTTTTTTAAATATTCCAAGAACACAAATAAATTCAGGCGCTTTTATTATATAAATAATGATAGCTTGTTCTTGGTTGACAGGTCACAGATACATATTTGAATAAAAATTATGAATGAGTAGGCTGATACTATATACATAGTGATAATAACAACGGCAAAGGTCTCATATGAGGTCTAAAAAAAATGAAACCTGTTTTCATATTTAATATATTTTGAGGGGCAACTTAAAAAAGTTTTAAAGTTAATTAGGTTTCATATTAGGATTTGTGTATAGCCACACGTAGGTATGTATGTTACATAGAAACACGTTTACGTCTTGTGAATCATCCAGTTAAAAAAATATTATATAACTCTCAAAAAAAAGTTTTATTTTTGCCTTTAAATTGTAAGGTAGTTATGTGTAATGAAAGGCCGATTTAAAAAGTGTCTCACAATGTTTAACCTTTTATAAGAAAAACAATGAAAAATAAATATTTTTGGTATAATATTCATGAAATTAATAATATTTAGATCAAGCTTATCATTAAATTAAATAAAAATATATTTAAGCTGATGAGTAGATGTGTGAGTCCATCACGAGAAATCAACTCATAAAAATATGTGAAAAGGAGAAAAATGGGGTTTTCTATTTTTAGCTATTTTTTGTTTAATAAGAAAAGAAAAGAATATTCTTGTCTCACAGAATTTCACTACTTTTAGACCAAAATTCTAAAAACTGCAAAGAAAACCGTATTTTTTAGATTATACAGTTTAATTTGAGTGCATTTTGAAAAGTATTATACTTCAGAGGAGATTTAATAGCCTCAAATTAAATGGCCAAGTATTAAATTAGATTATAGGAATGAATTAAAATTTACTTTGGTAGTTTATTTTTAACAATTGATCTGAAATTATTCTTATTTCAGTATTTTAAATTTGGCGACGTCATTGTTATATTAATAAATATATTTTCGTCATCCACTTCCCGATTTGCTCTTCATCATATGACGATATCTCTTTATCCAAACTTCGGTGGCGTGAGATTTCGTGATGTGGATATAGAAAAAAGAATTGAAAAATATCTCGAAAATGGTTGTTTCTATTCTCTAGGACCATTGGATCCATTAGGAAGAAAAATTTCCTGTTTTAATTTGTTTGATTATAAGTGATTATGTGTTTCTTTTCGGCGAGATCAATGCCAGAAATGTCTTCTATTTCTCCATTGAGTCATGAAACCTATGTGTTTGGACATTTTGGTGCCAGGGATAGAGAAGATCAAATGATTAATTTGAAAATTAGTGGACGGAGAGTTTGTCTCACATCTTTTTCTTTCCTCATAGTTATAGGAAAAATCAGAGTTAAGATACTTTATACTCATTATTTGAAAAATGGGTTCACTCATAAGCAACATCAGTTCACTGAAAATCCATCTAATAGCCCGTATCATTGAAATATTAATAAAAGAAGAGTAGGTATTAAACATTTTTATGGGAACCTAATGAAGAATCATGGTATTTTTTGAACCGGGAAGAGTTGCATCTTATTATTATCTTTAAGCAATTCGTTTCCCAAATCATTGGAATAAGGAAATAGTATATAAGACTCTATATTCAAAATTTAATATTATTGGATGGCGAAGAGATGTTTACCATATTTGAATTGATCATTTTCAAGAAGTGTTCGCATTATTAAGAAAATCTAAGAAAAAATCATTTGATTGATTGGACATTAAATATTAACAACACTATGAAGGAGTACATACACCATGCCTAAAGTGAACACAGAAATTACAAAGGGAGGGTGAATACGCCAAAAATCATCAAGAATCTGTTACGCTATTAACTATGGATATTTCTGATACTAAATTATTCCTTACTCGTCGATCCAAATAGGAAAAGACACACTTTATTTATCTATATCAAGTTAACCTTTTTTGGTATTGAAAACGAAGGAAAAGAAACATCCAATATAAATATTTTTGATGAAGCTCTGCAGGTACTTTTTTATTTAATGTTTTCAGTCTTTGTAAGCTTGTTTTAAAATAATTTTAGTAAACTACTTAGAAAGGTCCAAATTGAGTGGCATCTCTATAATATTACTAATTGCAGCGTATAAGTGGTATTCTGCGTCTTAAAATTCAATGTGAGAATTGTGGGAAAGAAAGTTAGAATAAAATGGAAAGTTCTTCTACTTTTAAGAATTAATTTCCTTTGCAGAGGTCAGATTAAAAGTTAAATTATTAGGGCTTTTGTAGCATACACGGTTATTTGTGGTGCACTTGATGAAGTCGATACACACTTTCTTGTTGAAGGCCATTTAATGTTTTAGACAGACCTCAGCGTCGGCGTAATTTCCAAATCTTATTATAGTCAATAAAAAAATTGAGTGTGTACAAGTTGTCGTCAATGTATCCATTAAATTCAATGTTAAATGTTAATGTTCAAAGAAGACGAGATGCCCACAAATACAACGGTATAAGGGGATGAAATTTTTAAACAAGTATTTCAGCCCTCTAAAAGTAATAAATAACTATCACATATTCACCCTCAAATTTACTTCTGGAGTTGTACACGTCAAAGTTCACACTTTCTGTGAACTTATTAAAACATGGAATTTGGTCCAGTAAACTGACTCTCTCTACTCCTGAAGAGTATACTCTAAAAAAAAGAAAAAAACTTATCGGAGGAAATAATGGAATATCCTATAATTAATGTCGTTCCTTTGAATTCTTGTATTAAAAAAGAAACAATTTTCTCAAAATCTATCTAAAATATTTTTCCTCAACATCACGATTTATTGTCTACGTTCACTTCTTCTCCTACATCCTTCACTCCATACCAGTGTGTTTGTTTTTTCCGTCTTCATCCACGTTTTCTACGTCATTTTTAAAGAAAAAGGGTGAGTTACATTTAATGAAACTACTAATACATAGAAAATACCCCTAAATTTGCTTCTAACAATTTATAAGATCCTAATTGACTCATTAATATAACAATGGATCAATTTTTGTAAATTTAATTTAATTTTATTATTTTTAATAGCAAATATGCAATAGAAAATAACATTAAACAGTGAATATCGTAGAAAATAGATATTTATTTTTAAATTCATTGTGAGGTTCATATTTTAATGAAGTCGAAGCAATTCGGGATAAGATATTTTAAATGAAGGAATTAATTCTGTTTTTACTCATAATTATTTATTTATAATGATCTTGGCCTGGATATTGATTATAGTTGTTAGTTTCAACTGTTAGTTAATTCCACGATACTAGCACCGTGCATCACCTAACAAATCGTTTGGGACGTTAAACAGTTCTTATTATATCACATATGTAGAGTCAGATAGAAAAAAAAGAATCTATATTTTATTTGACGTGGCAAATACATGTATTTCATTCAATGCCAACGTAGATGCAAATATTTCTAAAATGCAAATAATCTGCCTTTATGCGCCGCTGTAAATTTTGAACTTGTAAGCCAACGCTAAATATTAAATCAGTAATGAATATGATAAAACTTTTGTCTTTGTATATTTTTTCTCCTTATTTTTTCATTTATATCAACATATGATTAAATATACATATATACAGCTCAACCCAACAAATCACGTACTACACAGCATTGACTAGTAGTTTATTTATAAGGTAGAAATTAAAATTTGGCAACATATTCATTAGATCCGTCAGAGGAAATTACTTCAACGAAATGTTTCTTTTTTTCCTCCATAGGAGGAGCTATATCAGAGTTACTGCAAGGGAATGCCATGTTGACTCTTCCTACGGAAGGAGTAGGAGATACCGTTTTTAGTTCTTCTTCCGTCAGAGGCCCAAAGTAGCTAAGAAGAAGTGGCATAAAAACTAATGCATTCCATAATCCGAAAAGAACTCCAAAGCCCAACATATGACAGAATGATGTAAAAATGTAAGAATCATTGAAGAACAGTACGACAAAGGCAAGGAAGGTTGAAAACCCTCCACTAAATATAGCTGGGCCCATGTCAAGCAAGGCTCTTTGACTTCTTTCTCTTCGCGAACCAGTCTTTTGAATGGTATAGCATACACCTATGTGAGCTGAGTAATCAAGAACTAATCCTACACTGAGAATTAATTCCAGGGATGTGACTATTTCAATATTTAACCCCACAAAATAGGCGAAACCAGCAATCTCTGTAATGGTCATTGCAACAGTAAATAGAACAATAAGACTTAGTTGAATGTTTGCCAAAAGCATAAAAAGAACAATTGTGATGCAGGCAAAGTTTAAACTCATGTTCCGAATCAATTCCTTGGATATGACCTATGAAGAAGTGAAATATGAAATAATTAATAACGATTAAAATTACTATTTTTTATTGACATACCTTGTTTGCTGTCCATTGATGGAATGCCAGGGATCGAGAAATCGGCGAAACAAAATCTGAATCCTCAAAAATAATTTTTTCCAGACCTTTATAAAAACAATAATGATAATATTATTATATCATTTAAAAATATTTTCTCTTAAATTTAAGACTTACCCAGAATAATTTCATCCATTGCTTTAGTCTGTACAGAAATACTCTCTAAATGACCATATTGAAAGGTACTTTTTGAAGATTGAATATGCCACTTTAAATCTTGAAAATCTTGAAATTCTTCCAAAATAGTTATATTAAGTTTTAAATCAGCAAAAATGAATGGCTTAAGTACTAGGGAAAACACAATGGCCTTTTTAAAATCAAACTCTGAAAAAAAATTGTGAGGTTTCTAAGAAATGTTAAAGTAGGATATTTTAAAAATCTTCTTACCTGTTGAGCAATTGAAGCCTTCACTTTCACAGACATCAATGACATGTTTAAACCAATAAAGGGAATGAGATCCTGTGCGAACATATTGACAATTGTTGACAAGACTATCAATTTGTTTCATTTCTTGTATATTCTCCCAATATGGAATATTTCCTGCAATATTTACAAACGAATAACTCATACTGACCAATAATTTAATTATGAATACCAATATTATTACCTACATATATATCAACAATATCACCAAACTCTGGATAAAGTCGATTCTTGGCCTCTATAAATTTAACTTGGTAAGAATTTTGTCTCATGTAGGTTATAGGATCATAGTCTTGTTGAATATTGAATGTACCAAAGATCCCAAAACCAAATACCAACAAACTTATTCCTCCAAGAATCAATTGACTTGGTATCGCAAAAAGATATTCCACATAATACTTTTTATACAAATTATGAGTCCATGTTGATTTTTTTGGGGGAACACTGTGTACACGTTTGGTAAACCATAGAAAAGCCTTCCCTTCCTCAATTCGACGTTCATCCAAGGTATACCAGGCTATAAAAAATGTGACAACAAAAAAATAGAGAAAAGATATCCCGAGAGCCACAGAGAGACAAAATGCTCTCAATAAAGGAATGGACGTTGTAGAACTAATTAAAAAAGCCACAAGATCAGTTAGAGATGTGACTGTTATTGACACCCCACTATGCTGTACAACAAGTGCAATTCGTTCTTTTAGAGGTAACTCCTTTTCTTTTTGACTTAGATTATCTGTTGACTTGATGATGATGAAGAGGTCGTCTACACCAATACCCAAGAGTAGAAAGGGTATGATGGGGTGGAGATCTGCGTAAATGATTCCAATATGAAAGCCAAGACCAAATGAAGAGCCTATTGCCATTCCAATCACCATAAAACCAAGGAGAAGTAACATGACTCGTTGATTGACAGGGTGGAAGTCAGAGGTTACTGTAAGATAATTAAAAGTCATGAAAAACAAATGGGTAGTGATTGATTTATCTACCTAACAACGAGTATATAAGGATGAGAAGAAATCCTACTCCAAATACATACATTCCACCATCAATTGATGTAACAATTTCATCTTGAAAGCTGAAAAAAGAATATACAAAGCTATAGTATGTATTTATATATATATAAACCATAGACAGAAGGCCAATAAACTGAGCTATTGACTTCACCTGATATAAAAGTTATTCTAAAGAGAAAAAATCATATTTGTGTTTGAATTATATTTCTTTATTTCAATTTGAATCCTTTCACACTTCACATAGATTGTATATGTACTTTTGGTCAATTCTGTCGAACTACCAATAAAACTCTCTTGAACCCTTTTATGTTTTTCTTTCTCTATGGCTCAAACAAAGTTATACAAATGGTGATATGCTTACCTTCTCTCTGTAAAAGAGTAGACCATGGCGTCGTTTGAAGCATTTTCCAGGTTAGGTTGATGATCTGTTCCATCTGTTAAAAACTTAATTAAATTTTTCTCCCAATCTTCTGCAACCCAATCCCTTGGTAAATCACCCTCAACATAGTCTGAAGCATTGTTTTTCATGAGCCAAATTGAGAGAAACCCTTTTGCACCAATAATTGTTTTACCATTATCATTCCATTCTGGCTCATTGATGAGTAAATCCAAACCTAAAGAACTAGATTGAATGATTATGTTTTTCCTCTGGCAATAAGTTGATATTCTACTTGGAAATCTCACCCCTCGTTCCAAGCCTTTGTCACATCCTTGAATATGGTATTGCTATCTAACCCCATTATTATGTCTTCATCTGGTATGCTTTCCTTATTAGCCCAAATCTCTAAAAATACATTTTGTAATATATTAATCTGTTTGTTCTAAAAAATTAAAAAGTACTTACGAAGTATACTTTGAGAGACACATTTCTGAGGGGTGCTGTTCATTCATACAAATAAAAAATTAAACATTTATATAATATATGAGGTACTTTAGATATGCACAAAAATACACTAACCGATAACATAGATCAGCATATGTTTTATTATACGTTGAGGAAACCACATTTCGAAGTTTTTGATCAATCTTGAAGAGCTATCGATATTTAAAGAATCATTGTTATATTACTATCATTAATTAACCCTTTGTTAGTGAACTGGAATTTCTGTACCTCAAATTCTACAAATCGGTTTAAAACAAACTTTATCGTTGGAACTTTTTATTGTTATCTTTATAATTAATGGAACTTTTAATTGGGATTAAAATGTATCTTTTTTCAATTATTCTATGCTTTTTCTATTGCATTTTTTTCAGTTTAAGGTATATGCGTTGCTATAAGCTATCATACATTATATCAAGCTCAACTAGATCAAAATTAAATAGTACATTTTGGTTATCTAAATTTCAAGAAGAAAAAAAAAATTATACCAGTTTTTTTTTAAATAAAACTATTACGTTTTAATTATAATTTTATAGAAATTTAATCTTGTTTTTAAGATTAATTGGGAAAAAATGTTTTTGAAGCACTTTAATTGATATTATAGAGTGCAAAATAGATGAAATATTTGGAAAATATTACAAATTTAAGAAGTATAATTTTGAGACTATATCGACGGTGTATTTTGTAATTAAATGTGTTAAATTTCTGGGGGAATGTTTTTCCCCAATTTATGAACTACGAAATAATGGGATGTCCATTAACAAAGGGTTTTTAAAAACTAAACGAAATTAGAGGATTAATACAATTGCAGTAGTCGACGTACGTAAATAATATTCTCCTTTGTTAAAACATTTGGAGCCTCAAGAATAATATACTCCAACCTTGAGTCCTTTGGGTAGTTTTTCTCAATCCAAAGTTTATTTTGAAGGGCCTAAAAATCAATTAGAACAATATTAATAAGACATTAAACATTTTTAAATTTCCTATTTACGTTGGTATTGTCAGGGGCCCATAGAACTTCATAGTCTGTGGTTTGATGAAACCAAATTAAACCTGTCATAGTGGAAAGACATATTATACTAGATACCAAAATAGTCCACCATGGGTATGTTGCTACAGTGAATCCAAGTCTAGAAGGAAAGAAAATATCATTTAGGAGTATAATTTGTTGAGAAAAGGTAATTTCGTATTTTCCACAATAAAAAAACAAACAAACAAAACTAAGTATATCTGGTTCATTATTGGTAACATCAGATCATACGATTTAGTGTTATAAAGGTAAATTAACTACAAACACTTTTTGGACAGTAATGAGCCGAAAGCGACCAAGAAAATTTGCTACGTATACGGGCCGATACTCTAAAAGTTGATGTTGTGAAACAGTGGTTCGAACAATTTTGTTCTGCTGGAGTGGAGGTGAATGATGCATCACTCACTGGAAGGTCCGTCGTCGAAAATTTCGATAAAATTATGGAAAACATTGAGATAGACCGTCATTTTATCAGTTGTAGCATGTCCCATAAGCTGAACATCGATCCTAAAATCGTTTTGAACCATATGGAGGTGACTGGATACAAGAATAACTTCAAATTGGCGATGAATCGTGTTTCATCAGAACATCCCCAGGGCGCTAACCTTTTTATGACACACCAGATGCTCAGATGAGAAGTTATTTTGCATCCATCCTACAGTCCGAACCTAGCACCAAGCGACTACAACCTGTTATCTATACGCAACGCGCATGGGGGTACAAATTTGGTCTGAATATAGTGGTCCGAGTTTTATGCCAATAGAGATAATAGCTCCTACAAAAAGAACGGGCATACCTTACTTATATCGGATAATTGTAACACATCTTACATAGCATTGAAATAAAGCAAAAATTACGAAATTACTTTTTCCCAAAACTAAAATGTTGATTTAGTTAATTTTTTATCTTGTATCTAAGGTAATGTCATTCAATACTGATAAGAAGTATATGTAAATATTTGTTTAAACTAGGAATACACTTATATATCGTTGGGCCAATTTAATCAGCAGTTTTATATGATTTGGTAGACGGGCTAACTTGCCAGTAGTGTTGTGCCAACCCTTATTTAGGACTGAAGACTAGAGTCCTAGCTAGTTCAGTCTCGCCCAGTTCAGTTCAGTCCTGCTTATCAGTCCTAAAACCTTATAAATTCGTCATTGATGACGTCACTAAACTAGATGTCTTCTTTTTGTATCAGTTCTAGTATTGACAGTCCCCAGGACTGACAGGACCCATGTTTAGAGTGGACTAAACTGAATAAATAAGAACTGAACCAACACTAGTTGGTAGGGCTTTTGGTTAATCATTGTACGAGGATTTAAATGGCTAAATTGTTGAAAAAAATCAACCAATTTATGGGTAATTAGTTTTTTCCTTTTCCAATACCCGGCCAACAGTTATTATTTTCTCATTTCTATTTTACAAATTTGCAGAGGTTAAGATTCATTTTTTTTTACAATGTTCCGATGAGTAATGTTGTAAAACACAAAATTTTCTGTCGATTGCTTAGAAAAACATTGTTCTAGTAGCCACCGTGAACACACAGTACGAGAAGAGGATTAATATCCCAGCACTTCACCCCACAGGATTGTCCCAGAAGGCCATCTGGAAGCAGAATGAAGCCTCAAAGAAGACGATTTACAATTTATCCATGCGTTTGATTGTAAGGGGGCGGGGACCTAAGGGGAACCTGTTGACTCATTGTGATATTTTCCAGTGAGAACACCTTTATTGCTGGCCCAGTCTTAAACAGGAAGATTGGTCGGTTATTGACATTTGGGGATGTAGCAGAGGAGCGGAGCAACAATATTTCGACACCACCAAACACCCCACTTCAGGATGATGTTAGGCCTCATTGCATCCAAAACAGAAAAGCTATTTATCCCGTATAGTTACTTATAGGATACAGGCCGAAGGCTGAGGAGTACGTCAAATATTCTGGCCATTAAAGTTGTCCCCCGAATCAAATCCATCCTTGACAATTCTCCCTGTGTGTTCCAACAAGAAGGAGTATCTGCCCACACCGCAAAGAAAGCCCAAGAGTGGCTTCAGGCCAACATGCACTTCTGGGCATAGGACTGCTGACCGCCGCAGAGCCCAGACCTAACCCCCTAGACTATTCCATATAGGTGCACGTGGAGTCCAAGACCTGCAGTAGATACCACAACAGTACCCGCCCCTTGAAGACAATGGTCAAAAGAGCCTGTGCCTCAATGAGCGCTAAGTAATATCCAGGGGATCTGCAAGCCACCGCTTGCAACTCACGGATACATTGACAAAAACATGTCCATTGGGTTTCAATTAATAATTAATAGTTCATAAACTTATTTCTAATTCATCCAGGATCCTCCCATGGACTTCAATACTTTTTGTGTTAAATGGGTAAATAATAACAATTTGCCCGGTAATTGTTATCCGTCTTTAAAATCCGTATAAAACTCTTATGTACATAATTCTATTTAAGATAATAGAGAGTTCATATTGTTCTCAAATTTGAGTACAAAAAAGGAAATAATTGTATTCTTTACAAAATAGCCAATATAAATTATTAATTTAATTTCTTGACATACCTATAGAATATGTTTTCCAAAGTTCTTGTAAAAAGAGTTGATAGCTTATCTAAAAATTTAACCATGTTAGTCTTCTTGATCAAAACACAACTCAGCTACTACTTACATATTAGTATAAGCATTCCGTATCAGTAAGAGTAAGAGAAAAAATAATAATTATCGCTTTTTTTTAGTAGGTTGATGTAGGTATTTAGAAATGACGAGTGAATTCTTCTTCGTTTCTTTACGCGTGAACATTATGTATTATGTAATGTGTGTTTCTTATAAATGTTGCCCTCATAAAGGAATGTTGGTTACAATGGGTATAGTTTACAAAGTTAGCTTGTAGCTACCTATATGTACCGAGTTATCTGTGGTTGTCGAATTACATCATTTTAGGAGAAAAACTCCCGGTGGAATGCAGGCATTAAGAAACTTAGACACATGATTAATATTAAATTCCCACCTAAGAAAGATGAGTTACATAGAAAGGAAAATTACTTCCATGGTTCGAAAATTCATTCGAAACTTTTACCTATACAACACAAGTGCTAAAAGTCTCAGGCTAAAACAAGAAAACAAGTTTTTTTCGTTTAAAATTGTTTTTGTTTTTTATTCGCCTAGCGAAGGGAAGTTTAGCTTAGCTTCAACGGTATTTTTTCCATTAAAGAAGTTGTGTATAATTAAAAAATTTTGATCCATTGTTTTGGAAATAACAAACGTAGCGTCACACAATAACTCACAAGCTAAGTAATTTATCAGAAATAGGATTGCCTCACATTTGGGGAAAGTTCTTCAAAATTCGTCTTCTGCATCCGATACAACTATCATTTTTCAGTAGTCATATGGTAGTTAAGAAATTCTTTTGTACTGTATAATGATTATTTAATAAGCGTTGGCAATTGTTCACAGCTGCAAAATAAAAGGTAATTCAAACTCAACCAATCAAGGTTCAGAAAATTGTTTGATGATATGTAAATTTTTATTTAAGTGAGGTAACGCTATTCCTAATCACTCCTATAAAATATATATATATATATATATATATCTATGCCGAGAATCAGTTGGTATTACACCAAATCATTGACAACTTAACAAGAGCACATAGGAGTTAAACCAATCAATGTTCAGAATACAAATATGGGATAAGAGTAGAGAATAAACACTAAATGCTGACAAAAAATTACAGTGTATATTTTCTGTGTTCTATGATGTAAGTTAAAACTACAGTATTTGTTGAGTTTAAATATTCTAATAATTAATATAATTATTCATTGAAAGTACGAAGAAATAAATTATACAATTATAGATTTGAATGTTTTTATTTTAATTTTCATATTTGTAACAGAATTTAGTGGTATTCTCAAGTTCTACTTATTTGCCATTGCGTATGCGCTTGTTACAAAATATTTGGGAGTGGTTTTTTTTCTTTACTTTTATAATACCTAACAGGTCAAACTGTACCTCTATGCGAGCTGGATTGGTCTTTTTCTCATTTATTTTAATACTAATTATGTAATTCTAATGTGAATAATGGCAGAACAAATAAGAATCTCAGACCCTGTCACACGGGAATGACAAAAACGACATTGCCCAAAATCTACAATGTGGGGATCCAAAACTTTGGATAAATTACGACTTTATCCACGTTATTTCAAGTTACAAGGCTTTACTACACAACCAAACAATTCATAATACAAAAAACAAGTTTAATTCTTTTCTATTGGCTTTAAGTGTAAAACTGACGAAGCAATAACGAAAAAGAAAAAACGTGTGCAATTACCTCTACGCCGGTGTCAGTACCAAAAAGACAGCAAAGACCATTTAAGTCACTTTCAGGATTGCCTACAACATCAATAATCCCATTAGAGATGGAAATGGTTTGTTGAAGGATAACTGAAACTTTTAGAGCAATAATATATTAACTTCTGGCCTTCATCCGAGTTGCCCTGCGCTCAATTTAGCTGGCATTTGAAGTTTGAGGTGTTTCGAGAAGACTCACCTTTAATCCAAATTTGGATTTGCTTTGTACAACCATTATGACACCATGGTACGGCATGGAGCCAGTCTTAATCGTCAAGAGCTGCGAATCTATTGACCTGTGTATCGAGGCTGTTATTGTTTGTGAAGGAAGACATATCGGATAAAAAATATTTATAAATATAGTATTTAAACATATCAAAAATTGGTTTTGAGTTTTCGTTCCTTGATTTAGTAAAAATAACGTATCTCCTAATTTATTTCTGCTACTGTAAGTTTTGTTCGTTTAAAAAGATACTATATAAAATATATAAGATTGATCGAATCTTGTTGTATATATATTTTTTTCCTATTTTCAAGAGTAAAATTTGAAGGAATGGTTTTTGGAGAACATTTATTTTGCAAAATCATATTAAAATACTGCTCAGCAAAACTTTTTTTAAATAATTGATTCCTCAGCTCTAGTAATTGCCTCAATACGAGGCCTACATCCCTTGCAGACCTTGACTATGTATCCTTTAGAGACTGGGCACTCCTGTAAGGAGTAGCACACACACTCTTCTCCAGATGTGCCTAGATAGAGTAGTCTGAGGGGTTCTCGTCTGGAAGGGAGTGTGGCCATATATTGAGGTCTCTAAAGTACTGAATATTGTCTCTCAGGAAAGTTTGGGTCTTTGTGGCGCAATAACACGGAGCTCCGTCTTACGTGAAAACAAAGGCGTTCCCGAACTTCTCTCTGGCCCAAGGTAGCACTTTCTTATCCGGAAGTTTGATGTAAGTATCTCCACTGAGCCCCTCCTTGCATGTACAACTGAAACTGAGACATTGTCTGGATATTCGGTTGTGATGTAACGACTGTTCTACTTCTTCAAAGTGGCATCAACGTAGAATTTTTTTTTTTCAAACAAGAGCAAACCTTTTGCTAAATTTTTGAAAAAGAAAAATTATTTCTTGTCAGAAAATATACATGGATACCAAAATTGTGAAATTAATTTTAGCTGAACTCCGAGGCACCTTTATCTCTGGTTGCCGCCTATATAAGAGATAACAGTGATATTAAAAGAGACTAGAATGGAGCTTGTGAACTTTTTTACTGTTTTCTTTTCTTAAACCAGGGAAAAATGAGTCAAAAACATCGACGGCCAAATGTGTATTTATTATATGGCTGGATTCTCTTATGGTGGGATTAAAATATAGTTCTAACCTCCGTCAGCTTAAAATAACTAAGTCATTTTTTCTACTTTGTCATTTTTACTTTACCATTTTTCGGTTTGTCATTTTTTCCTCTTCCATTTTCTTCCGACACTTTCTAGATATGCTATTTAGATAAAAATAATACTATCCACCGTCATAAAAAATCCGACAATTAATTCCATCAACCTGACAATTTAAGAAAATGTTCGTCATTTTAGCAAACATTCCTTTGGCATTATGTACATTCGACAAATTGTACTTCGGCGAAATGTGGCCTCGGCCAGTTTTCCCTTCTCAAAAAATGTTTTCGTCCAATTGTAGTAGTACCAATATACTCAAGACTAAATTTACACTTATTTATTATTGTACAAATAATAAAAGATATATTGACTCCCATTGGGAATTTAAAGTTCCTTTTTTATTTCAGATGTCCATGACTTAATCCCTTCCATATAATTTATAAAAATAAATATTTATCTATTATTCAATTTCCTAGACAACTAACACCGTATTATTTGTACAATACACATATACCAAAAACCAAAATGGTTGACCACAAAAGAAAAACAAAAAACATTTATTCATTTAAATTGAATAGTTTATAGAGGAGTATTATTTTTCGGAATAGTTTAACGAATGAAAATTGGACTTTAAATCTCATTCCCAAAAAGTGGCAAATTATAAATTTTTAAGTACCCTTACTTAAAAATTAATTATGAGCAGAGTGCACTCACTGTGCTCATAATTAGCTTTATCTATTGAACTTTGTAGATGTTTATGTAACGTATTACGTAAACACTGATCCAAGTTAAAAAAGATTGTTTTTTTTATGGTTAAAAGATGATAATATATTTTATAGGCAAGATACCTATTAGTATTTGAATATATATATTTCCTTTATTCAAATAAAATCATTAATACGGAATTTTGAAAAAATCAGCAACTAACCTCGAGAAATTTCTGCTTCCTAAAAAATTATAAACAAGGTCAAGATCCTCCAAGCCTTCATTGTTTTATTAATCTGTGTTAACTATATCCGTACTTATCAATTTTATTATGCATTAATTGAATTGTTTTACTGTGATATGCTTATAAACAGACATATGGTCAGAAAGCTACAATTCCTGTCCCAACAGGTATTGTTCTTTTGGAAACACAGATACATAATTCGCATAAAATTTTGTTTAATTAAATTTTGTATTTAACAGAAAAAGTTGTAATTTTTACTAAATAGATTATATTAAAACAAAAACTTTTTTGTTTCTGAAAAAAGTGTGAAGTTTAAAAACTTTGTTTGTTTGTTCAGCTATCACTAAATATTTGTTCAATATGGTTCAAAGTTTGACAATAATATTTATAGACTAAAATAACTTTTTGAAACACGAAGGACCTCATATTTCGAACATTTAAAAAATAAATTCCACCTTAAATAAGAATTCTACACAAGTATTTTTTCAACAAAAAATAGTTCCCCTTTTTCACAAATTTTATAGTATTTGATGCATTTATTCTAGTTTAATATATAAGGATATGTTCGATGGAACTATTTTCTTTTTCAAATTTATTAAGTATAAGAAGGTGTATATAGTGTGTCGTAGAAAGCAAGATCGGTATTTACTAGTTGGCTATGTGAGCAGGACTATTTATTTACCAAAGCTGTTATCATTATTATTTAACTCTTGAAGACAACATATCTACTTATGAATAATAGCTAGCGCATGTGCTCATGAAAGATGGAGAGTAACAATGAGATTTGGTCTGGAGTTTGGTATAAGTATAAGTCCTTGTTAGAGTCAGAGTAGAATTGATTTCTTCCTCTCAGGGATGACTGTAGCTGATTTAATAAAACGTTTAGACAGCTTAGCTGCTCTCCTCTCAAAAATTCTTCTAATTCTTAAGGTTACCTCATTAATTTCCCGTTGTTTTATTTTTCATAACGAGAAGACATTTTTGTTGCATCACTGCTGATTATCGTATCACCATAACTCTATCTGACGTAAGAATTATCTTTTAAGTTCATAATGTATTTTTTCTTATCTAAGAGCAAGTCACTATCAAAGGCACATACATTGAGTTCAAGATAAGTTCTCCATTGAGCTACGTCGTTCTAATTTTTAAAGATATATTTATATATTTCAAATCAAATACTCATTTTTCATTAGTTTTTTTGTGTATTTGATAGTTTTTAATGATGTATAGTTCTTGCCTATCCTTGCTTTGGTTATTCATTATCACATCTCAAAATTTAGAAAAAAGGATATTTTTTTCATCTTTAATAACTTAAAAATCTGGCCTGGATTAAGTTACAAAAGCAATATTTTATTTCTGTATAGGAGTAGTATCAATGATACCAAATACAAAATAGAATTAAAATCTGTTTCTTTGTCTAAATTTATCGTGGAATGACCCATATTTATAATAAATTTGTCAAATTAATAAAAGTAAAAATTATTTTATCAATACTTGTGGTACATGTATCATATCCTTAACTTCAATATCAGACATCTCTTTCGCCTGAATAATGTCAACAAAAATAACCGACATATTAAATCAATTATTATCAAAAAAATGACATGAGTAACGAACTATGTTTGCATTAATACTTATATGATAAGCAAGATGAATATCAAGTACTATTTTGTAGCCTTAATCTGTTATTTATTGTTATGAATATATAGGTACTTAACAACAAAACATATTATGAATCTATATAGTGGGTACCCAAAACTTGGAGTATCAATTGATTACAATTTTAATATATGTTTCTTACTATAAAACTGTCAGAGCAAAAACGAAAAAAGGCAACGGTTTGTGTGATCTCATCTGCACCGGTGTCAATGACAAGAATGCTTCAAAAACCCTTGAAATCTTCATTTAGACTGTCTACACAATCTAGAACTCCATTAAAGCCTCATACAGCCAAGAATAACCAAAACTTATTCAACCACAATATGGCTGACTTCTGACCAGCCTCCATGTAAGCCTCCTCTAGCCCTGAGCTCAACGCCCTAGACTTTACAGTTTGAGGTGTGTTGGAGAAGAATGCATGGGGCACATATCATCCAAATTTAGATTCGTTCCGAGCGGACATCATGACAGCGTGGTAGATCATGAACGACACGACCTTAATCGTCAAGAGATGTCAATCTGTTCACCGTTGTGTCGAACTGTTATTTCATGTGAAGGTGGACATATTGAAAAAATTTACCTAAATATAATATTTTAATATACTACAAAATTGTTTTGAATTGTCCTTTCTCACGGCGTTACCTCGCTAACACAAAAATACCCTACGTATTTTGTTGTCAGCTGTTGTTTCACTCATTTCACTAGATACGTGATGGCTATTTCATAATGTATAATTTTGAAAAATAAATAAAGTAATAAGTTATTATATACTCATACTCCGTTTCCAAAAGGACACGAAAACAATTTCTTGTTGATCCCTCGTAGTCGTTGTATATTTATATATATATAAATATTGGCACATTAATTATTTTGTATGAAGAAATATTTTTAATAAAATATTACGAAGCAATATTATAATATGTATCGAATAAAATACTCTGTTGCACATTTTTATATTAATAAAACTAATGATAGTCTGGAAGTACTTAAGGAATAAAAAAGAGTTGGTGTGATTGACTTTTTTGGCTAACTACCAAATGATTTCGGGTTTTTTTCTGTTGCATTTTAGAGGGAAGATTGTGTGATACAATAAAGGCAATGAAATGTTCTTGAATCCATAAAAATCACATTTTTCGTAATTTAGTCATGTTACTTCTAGTTTTAAGTCCCCATTCTGTATAGTGTATATATAATATATATATCAATCTTAAATTCTACTCCAACCTCAAAAATACGCACCAATCAGATATTGGTATTCGAGTTGCTTTTTATTAATTGATTTTAATTAGACTTAATTATCTTAATATTTGGATTTTTAACAAACCATTTGCACCAAGCTCCGTAGGTACATGGGCCAAAGATCCTACTTAAAACACTACGTTATTTTCATAGTTATGCAATTTATCAGAATAACGGAGACATGAAATAGTTATAACGTTACTTTACTTTCATGCAATAATGATTACTTTATACTAATTCGTTCTCTCATCAAGAATAAAATAATAACGATAACAGCTTTAGAAACTACAAAAATCTTTTCTGATAAGATACTTATGAAGAAGGAATACAGTAAACAAAAAGAGAACAATAATAAATGATAAACGGGTTAATGTGCAGATAGAAGTCATCCTCTCTATACTGCACTACATGCAGGCGAAAATGCAACACTTTTTGTAAATTACATAAATTGTTAAGATTCAAAAAATATATTCAAATTTGGAACATTTAAATCATAAATACTGTCATAGGACATCTAATTTACATTCTCGATCAATATATCCGCCTTTTGCTTTAATGACCAGTTCCAGCTGGGTGCCGAATTTTGCACAACGTTTTTTTAAATGATAAAGCTCTACTCTAACTTGACTCAAGCAGTAATGATGGCGACCTTCACTTTGTATTTTGTTGTGCATCAGATTGCAGAAAGCTTCCCCTTGAGTTGCCCAAAAGTACCAAAGTCCAGGAGGGGTACAGTAGGGGCTGTAGGGAATGCCAAGAGTTTTGATTTTCAAGCATACTGAGGAAGATTTGTCACCAAGTCACACACTTTACTCTTTCGAAAGGCTTCAAGCCCTGACGAGGAGTTCTCTTGTGAGCATTAAGGTTTTAGTCTTGCTACACCAAGTGACACACTCCGGTCTGACTGCTCTCAAGTTTTAAAAAAAGGCAATTGACAGTCGCATTACCTCCTTTGCCTTGAATTTTGCCTTTAAATAGCTCAAAAATTATTTTGCCCTTCATAGGGACTTTGTGGAAGTTTTTGGTGTACCTCTCGTGCTCACTGGTACACAGAAGAATGATTACATCCGAACACTTTAGAGATATATGGCGTTGATTTTTACGCGTAGATAGCTCAAGAATTGGAGCTCTGCGTTGGTCCATGTTTTCAATTATGACGCTCTTGCTTCTCGGTTGACTCTGCTTATTTTTTGTTGTCAGTTTCTTTAGACAATAGTTTTCAATAATTAATTATGGTTAACCATCGAAATATAACAAATAGTGTGCAAAACAGTGTTGTATTTTTGGGGGAGGTGTCTGTATGTACAGGGGTTGGGCACCTCTGTCAGTTCATTTCACATAATGTTGAATTAAATTAAAATAGAAAAAAATGTATTTAATGCATTTTTTGCTGCTGAAATAGTTTTTATTACTGTGTTCTGATTTTAGTTTATTTCGAACAAAAATGGGCAGTGTAGTTCAGCATGAAAGAAACAGAGGAAAGTGATAAAAAATTATTGGGACATATAATCACGTGACTTTTCATTGTTATGATTTTCAAAGATTTGGTGGGCCATTGTTCACTTAGTCTCCTTCTAAAGTACTATCATCATTTAAAAAAAAAATTAAGATCCTTAATACGATTAATATTAGACCCTGAGGCTTTTTCCTAAATACATAGGTAGAAGTACGATATTATTTAAATTACTCTTTAGTTTTTATGCAAAATCAGTGAACTGACTCTTAATTAGGGGTTCCCCTCCTCTGATGATGATGATTTCATATTAAAAAAATAAATTAAATCTTCATAATAAATATTTTGTCTTTGTTTTTATGAATGTCGGCTGAAAGGTGTATATTTACGTATGGTTGACAGATAACATGTTGACAATTCTATGATCATGTATTATTTGGAATATTATTAGAACAAAATAAAAGTTATTTTAGCTTAATTTATTTTATTATTGGGTGCACTTCTTTACACATTTAACAAATACGTTTTGTGTTAACCTTCAAATATATTTGATTTTTTTTTTCAAAAAATATAATAGTTGAAATTGAATTTAATCTTTCAACTTTTTCTCCAAAAAAATTAATATTTTGTGAAAAGTTGTGGATTTGTGAATGTTTTTTTCTACAAAAATTTTTTCAAAAAAAAATTAATTTCTTGTGAACAGATGTGGAGTTTAATATATTTTCAAAAAACAAAATATTTAAAATTTTTAAATCCAAAAACCATGTCTTCGTTTCTCCCCTCCAAATTATAATTGTGCAGACACCTTTAAATGATATGCTGATATTTTGTACCATTTTACATTTGGTAATAAATTATGCAGCTAATTTTTTTATATAGCTTCCATTCTTGAACCATCATTACATTTAGGAACCAATTGTACAAGGCCCCGTACCATGTTTTTTTGTTCTTACTGATACTCTGTAGTTGGCCATATCATTGTCAAATAAGTATACTCCTCCTATATAACTTGATTAATTGATTTATGTAATTTGGGCAAGGAATACTGGATTTCATTTTTAGGGGTTGACTATGTCAGTTCACATATCCAAATGGGGCAGGTCATATAAAGTTTGAGCCAAGAAATACAGCTACATAGTCCTTCCAAATGGTTAATGCTTTTTTTTGTCTATATAGATGGTTTTCATATATCCTTCCTTCATTTTAGACAATGCTAATTTCCTGGGTTAATCCAGTTCCAAAGAGAGAAATCCTCTTATTTGCTAGTTTATTAATTAGATGAAAGAAAGTGAATTTCTTATAATGCTCTACAATGCCCCACATGTACTATGAATAACTTAAAAAATATTAAAAAAACATTTTCAGGTCAAAAACATAGTTCATATCAAATAAGTATTAGTGAAATGTAGATAAATTATTTTACATTATATTTTAACCAATATTATATAAATATAAAATTCATTTCAATGACTTAGATTTGTAAGCCAACAATGATATATCAATATCATTTGACAACTTGAACAATAACAAACTTTATTGAGTCACTGTTTCAAAACTACAGAATGTGCACAAAATAATATTTAAATCAAAGTATAACATATCATTAACTAGCTAAGACAAACTGTAACATTGAGAATTTTTAAGGGAAAAACAGTAGCCACTAAAATTTTTCATTATTTCCTTTCTTCAAAGTACGTCGGCTAGTTATGGATTTTGACCCAAAATGTTGAAAACAATACTTTTAAGTTTCATTTAACCCTCCATTAGTAAATTTGGATATTATACACTTAGAAACTGATATTAATGCTCCTTTTCCTTGAAACCTTCATTTATCGCAAATACTTTTTATTATGCTCATATAACATTAAACTTGATCATGTACAAATCTTTATTTTAATTAAGTAATGAATTGTTTTAGATTTAATGAGGTATTTAACAATTTTAAAGTAAGTTTAAGTCAATTTACTTAACTGTTTTACGTCATACATTATTTTCCTAGATTTTTTATCTTCATACAAGTACTTTTATCATTTTTAATAATTTTTGTGAGTGCAAAATAAAATGGAATATTAAAAAAAATGATAAAAAATTAAAATGACGTAATTATTACAATCGATCAACTGTTTATCATGTAATTATAATTTTGAAGTTTATTTCTTACACAGTTTTATAAAATAATGTTCACTAACGAAAGGTTAAAAACTTTCATTTGGTTGATTTTGAAATTGCACAAAAACTTCACAAAAAATAAAATAATAGACACCCTAATGTAGGAAGAAAAAATTGAACTTGTGAAAGTGTTGATGAATAATTTAAGTAAATTACATTTAGTAAAATAGTTACGTTTTTTTAATGTGTTGATCTTTTAAGTGGTCACCTTACGCAGGTTCAAAAATTGTCCTTTCCATACGTGTAGCTTTTTATCTCATCTCAAAATGGCATTATAAATTTACTGGAATATTTTTCCTATAAATGTTTACATAGACTTGAAGTGTTAAAGGGAATCAAAAGAGCATGAGCATTGTTTACCTATATTTGTTTGTAAACAAAGCAATGGAGAGTGGTGCCACCTTGTGGCAAAGTAATACAACTCCCAAAATGATAATAGTACTTTATAAAATCAATATTTACTCTATCAAAATTCTTCTGAGAATGTGCTATTTTTTAAACAACAATTTACAGACTGTCACACCATCTTGGGAGTAATATATGTATATTTTTAGTTTTCATATGTTCTATTACCTTAATTACCTGTTGATATCACCACGTTATCTAAAGAGATATAATATTACTTTTCTGAATTTTTATCCCTTTCATGAATTCTATCTTATCTATGTAAGTGAGGTTAAGTAAGTGAGATTAGCTTTTTTCTCATATCATTTTTAATAAAGAAATTGTATACATAATATTTTGTTTAATATAAAATCATCAATAAAATGTCGTTTGGAAAACGATGCTTTTGGTGCATACAAATTTTTGCTAATGATTATGTATGGAATAAAATACTGGAACAAACGTTCCTTGAAAAAATGGGAACTGCATTAGAAGGAGAGAAAGGTAACGAACCATGCAATATTTTACTAGTAACTATTGATATAAGCCCATTCTGGTGAAAAAATGAAGCAATTATTTGGGAATTGATGGAAAAAGATAAGGAAAGAATGAAGTGGCTGGAAACAGTTTTAGAGTATATCAGATTTACATATAAATCAGATACGTCAATCAAAAGGAAGATATCGTTATTGGGAGAGGTTTTTAATAAAAATTGTGTATTTACAGCAAATGAGATTTTTGAAAGATAAATAATTTTAAAGAGGGGGGCTTATAAGAGAAGAGAAATTTACCCTAATGATAGTTTTTTTAATTTTATGAAAAGTATAGAAAACAATAGCCTGAGAATGTTTTTAGTGACAAATCAAAACAAAACCAATTTCTAGATCAAATAAACTGAAAGAAAGATAGGGTTGGCTTTAATGTCTCGGTCGGGGAGATAATCAGAGGCTTTAATAGGATGACAGACTATGATGTGCAGATCAGTTACCAACTTACTAACCTTGGGTAGTTTACATGGTAGAAAATTGGAAGAGAGAACATGTTTCTTCTGTAAACAATAACTGGAGACATCCCAACTTTTTTTATTCGAGTATACGCATATAACTAATGGACCAAGTGATTGAGTGTTTTTTTTAAAGGTGCATCTCGTGTATAAAGATTTTTCTTATTTTTATACCGACCCATATCAAGAGGAAATTAATAGCATAACTACAAGAGTACAAGTTCTGTGATATAAATTTAAATGCCCAAGAACACCATTGCCTAAGGATTTGACTGTAATGTTGAAGAATATTGTATTTAATATGTTAAAAAATTAAAAATAATGGTTTTATGAAATAATAAGTTAGAATATAGTTGCACCAAGGTACCAAATATATATACAATATACATATAATTTCTATTTTTTGGGCTTTGATAGAGATTATGTGATACTAATTTAACATTACTCAAGTCAATGATTTTTTAAGAGGGATGTTAAATACAGATGTAGGCTTATATTAGTGGTATTTCCAATCCCATTGATCATCCTAGAAAATAATACAATTGTGTCGAATTGATTGAGTATTTTATAATAATACGATCATATCTTGGTGGGGTGAGGCGATAAGAAGGTGTGGTTTTCATAACCAAAATAAGATTTATTTTAATTAGTTTGTTAAATTATTATCTATGGCTCCCTTACGATATTTGAATAATCTTCCCCTTGAAAATGGCCAACTGGAGTCTGCCATCATGAATATTTCACAGTCAATTTGATTGGTTGTCCTCTATTGAACAGCAATGAAACCTCACTAAGTTTTTTTTCTCTCATTTGATAAAAATACTAAAAGATTAAAATAATCCAATATTGTATGGGTACAGAAAAACACTTTTTAAATATGTTAGTATTTTCAATGGACTGAGATTCAAGTGGAACAGACCTAGACTCAACTAAACGGCACTGCAGTATTCAGTCCTAAATAAGGATTAACACAACACCATCAAAAACTACAAAATTTGATTGCCTAATTATCAGATTACTTTTAAACGTTATAACTCAGGCTCGTCCCCTGGTTTGTAGATCATGTAGCGAGCTGATCTGAGGAAAGCAGTGCTTTTCAATATTAAAAAAATGCAGATATCTTTTGATGAAGTCATTTTCTCCTCGCTCTATTTGAAAGATCTGAAAAAAATATCTGAAAGGATAAATATTTATTATTACATTGTTAGGTCTAAATTTATCAACACTTGTCATTTTATAGCGTATCCAGTTCTTGAAGTACTGGGTGGACATGCTGACTACCTATATAAAAATATCTAAATTAAAATTATTTGCAATATGAATCTATCTGTTGAAGAGTGTAAACCAATACATGGTAAGAGAAACCGGCATAACTAATTTTTAAGTTAAGTTTATTACCATCACAGAACATGTGTGTTTTGCTCAGTTTAAATATTATAATATAAAAGTGTCATTCTTGTAATCCATTGTGCTGTTATCTTAGGAAAATTAACTTCATCATTAAGCTGTCATTGAAATGATAATTAAAAAAGATCAAATTATCTTTATTTTTATTCCAAATTTTGGCAAAATCTTATCCCATGATAGTGACTTGTTATCATATATTCATACATAAAGATGAACAATCTTTGCTTCACTTACATAGATGATGCCCAACCTTAAAGTTAAACTTCTATTTATAAATTAAGAAGATATTGTGTATAAAATTCTAAAAAAATATTCGGAATTGCAAACACGAATACTAAAATACTTCTTTTTAATCTATATATATAATACTTCTGTCTTACTTTATACAACTTAAAGTAGAACATGATTTTATTTTCAATTATTATGTCTTTATTTATGAATTTGATCATTTTTATACACGCTCGTTGTTATATTGTCATTTCAAGTAGCCACTCCGTTCTAAGATATTAAGCGCACACTCAAAAATCGGCACTTTTCAGGCAAACAAACTTAATTTTATTAAAATAGATGTAGTTATGTTGAAAAATAAATACTTGTTTGAACATTCCACAGTTCTATTTTTCTATTTACAAAATTTTGATGGATTTTTATGAAAATAATTTGTTGCAAACACTTTTCTAAATAATAAGAAGACTGCAAATGTAGTTAATATTTTATGATATAAATAATATATTCAATACTTTTTGTTGTTAAAGGAAATAATGATTCTGCTCCTCGCTTGATATTACTTTCAATGCCGCAAAAAAAGATAAAAAAAAAAGATTCTAAATATGATTTGATTCGCATACATAAAATAGAACGCCATAATTCAATGTACCTAGAGGCAAAGGGTTATCCGGCGTTGCTCGGGCCAAGGAGGCAGGGGGAAATCACATCGACATTGATTAATGTTAATCTTCTTAATTATTTTTTACTTTGGTGCGAGCAAGCATTAGTATATATGTACTGTTATGATTTAAAAAAAAGTTCTCTAAACTTGAAATAACACACCAACATATATGGATGAAAAAGTTTGTCTTGATGAGAAGTCGATCTTTTATTTTTGTAAAAAATTTCCTATATCGAAATTTGCGAAGAAAATTGTAAAAACAGTTTTGCTCTCCTTTGCAAAAAGTAGTGAATAACATGTATTGGTATTGTAAAGCAGGACACACAAAAAAAGATAGGGTGAATAATACTGTTTAAAAACCAATTATCAATAACTGGTTCATCTTGCAAATATTGGGAAATTATGTTATAAATTGTTCCAGAAATTAAAATTAATATAATGTATTGTTTAGCTTTAAATTTTATGTCCAAAATACATTGTTTTGGGCATTTCTAACTAAAAATTGAAAATTGACGTTTGATGGAATAATGAAAAAATGTTTATGAGTTAAATTTATATGCAAACAAATTTTGGTAAACTTTATTTTATCTACGAATCCAATAATCCATTATAAATTCATTTTTTGCACCAGAAGAAAGAAACTGCTATATTCACCAATTTCTTCTTTGATTTTGAATAAATATAGAAAACATCTTTATTAGTACAGTTGTTCTTTGAGACGCCATTTACTTTAGATATATAACTCAACTCATTATGTCGTCTCCTTCAGCTCCAAATAAATATTTTTGGTGTTTTGGGTTATGGAATAAACCCCATTCTATTAAATTTTCAATCATCTTAAGGAAATTATGGTCTGGTCTAGTCTCACCTTTAAATTATCAATATACCGGGTCCAACAAAAAATTAGAACACTTTTTCTTGCTTGATTTATCGGGTGTCCCATTGAAATCTGAGCACTTACTGATTCAATAATTAATTAAAAAGGAGTATGGAAATTAATTCATATATTAAAACATTAACAAATAGTTTCAAAACTAAAGAAACCTGAGCTCTCTAGCATACGTACAAGTCGAGTAAATTACAATTGAACGTTATGTTCGAATTTCCATAAAAAACAATTTTTTCTAAACCTTATAATCTCTAAATATTGGAAAAAGACACATACAAACATGCGGCGACAAAAGTTCTTGGAATTATAAGGTCACCATTTTTTGTTAATATAAAATAGTCGTTTGTTTAAAAAAAAATGTTTTTAGAAAAATAATATTTCAAGGCCGCCATGGCCTTGTATGAAAAAAAAGTTATAAAAATCATCTTTTGAACCTTAAAAATCTAAATAACAATTTCAACAAAATCCATTAGTTGGCTTCATCATAATTCCCGGACACATCCACACACACAAAGATATTTACATTTAATATATAGATATGCAGATAATTTAAATATCGACAGAACATTAAAGGAATTAAATTATTCAAACCCACTGAATAATTTATCATCAGAGTCACTAAAGTCAAATAACTTTCCAAATAAGGAATAAAATTGTTCTCCAATCTCTTAAATACTTTGCGCCTGTTTTTTCCAATTGGTCGATTACCATTTACTAAGGTATTTGAATTTTGCTTGTTGTAACGATTATAAAAACTACTTATTCATTAATAAGTGACATAACAGGGGTGTCTGCAGGTGTTTTTTTTTAGGGTGGGGGGAGGGGGATTAGTTTTTATTTCCTCTCAACGTATGACCTTTTTTTACAGAAAATAAATCCATATTTTTTTTTCAGGCTACAACTCCTCCAGCCCCTTCCCTTATGGACGCCCCTGCATAAAAATGTCTTTTTAATTAATAATTAAGAAGTTTATATGCTTTACAATGAGTTAAGCGATTAGTATACAGAATTAAACAGACATAAACCAGTTGATATTGATGTACATTGTACGATATTACTTCAGAAAAAAGTTATTTAAAACGTTCTACTTATAGTTTGGAAATACCGTAACACATAATATTTTTCTAAATCTTAGCATAGATTGATAAAATACTTTTTATAAATATTTCAATTTAAATCCAATAAAGTAAAAATGAACTTAAAATTGCATAGCATGAGGTTTATAAATGAAAATTATTGATTTATAATTGGCTACTTTAATTTTATATGTATTTTCCCATAATTGCAATAAAGTAAAACATAAATAAGCAAAATATGTGTTTTAGAAATAAAAGAAAACAAATGTGTAAAATGAAATATGAGGTTAGGTTAGAAAAATTAGGATAAAAATCTAATTTAAATTAACTACAAAAGCAATTGCAATTTTATATTCCTTTTAAAACTAATCAATCGATCTTTCATTATTATTGGATTATATCCAATATGTGACAGACAATTTTCACTAAGGCAATTTTCCATAGTGGCTTTTTCTTAGATACAATTACAATACATGATGCCCTAATAACATACATGAATGCTTTATTCCATGTCCTGTTCACTTTAAAAATATAAAAGAAAATGGTTGTTTTGATAAGTTGATTCAATGAGACTTGGATTTTTGTTTTGTTTTAATTAAATCAAATATGATTTACTCATACATATTTTTAACAAAATTAAACAAATATCTATTAGCTTTGTAGTATTACATAAATATTAGCTTTGAAATTCGCTCTGAGAGAGATCCCAGTCAGTCAGGACTTTCCAGACACCCGGTATGTATTATGTTAAAATGTTATACTAATATTGATTAGGTGAGTTAAAAATTTCGTAGGCCGACACATATATGTATTGAATAAAGTCGTATAATTTTTTAGTAAACACAACTTTTAAATAACACGGGTACAAGTTTGTCAGCTGTCAGATAAAATTGGTTTGTGAGATATATAATTGTGAGTGAAGTAACTTTTGTTATTGTTAAGCAATTATAAAAAATAATTTCCTATGTTAATAAAGCATTTAAATTTTTTTGTGAAAATAACCATTATTCGGAACCATCAACAGTGGTTTATAAATAGCAATAATAGAGAGTTTGAAGGATGAAATCATCAAAAAACCGACACATTTGAAGAATCAAAAAGAAATCAGAAAATCTCTGAAAACAATAGCAAAATTACATGGATTTGGCTACAAATTGCTTCCTTATTAATCGTATTTTATAGAACTGGTCCCCAGTAACTATCTACAATTGCAGACCTCAAAAGAATGCTCGCTTGACAAAAATTCAGAAGTAATCACCGAAACAGATGCCTATTTTTGATAATAATAAATGGTATCAGACAAGGCAATAATAACTTTAATCGTTGCTTCAATGTGGAAGGTAATAATTTTGAATAAATAATTTGAATTTTTCAAATAAATGTGTTTTTCTATGTTCGCCTACGAACTTTCTACCCGACGTTTTATGTACTTATGTATTCATTCTCTTGAAATCCTAACGCAAGTACTTCCTTTGAAATTTTAGAAATATGATGCTTTATTTGCCACTTTTAGTTGTCACTTATGATACTATAAGTCCTTGAACGGACTTTAAGGAGACGGCAGACTATTTGGATACATTTTTGATAAAATTAGAAGTTCGAACCATTTTTTCAAAAAAAGATGAGAAAAGAAAAATAATACAAATAGTAATTATGGTACAATTCAAATCAAAGTGTGAAGTTTTGAAGGATTATATCTTTGAATCGGAACAGACTTGGTGTGATAGGTGGACTACAGATAGAAGAGAGACCTAAGATTAATTTCTCATAACTTGATGAGCACAGTCGCCCTATCCGTAGATCTCGTCAAGAGTTTCTTGCTCCCAGTTGGATGAATGAACAATTATACTTCCTACCTATGTAAACAGCATGTTATACCAAGAGATGAAATGCCCAACGCGTGAGTAAATTGTTTATCAAGTAGTAAAGTTCAATTGTCAGTTTGTTCATAACCTATAACCTTTTATAGGTCCCAATACCCATGAGTAGGAGAGTCTTGACTCTGAAGCAGGTGACAATAATAACTGAAGCTTATGGAAGAGTCAATAGTAAATAAGAATTATTGTGTTGAGATGATAATTATTTTGAATGAATGCCTACTTGCTCTTTGTTCGGTTATAAGATCATTTGAACCACTGGACAGTTCCAGGCCCCTGATATATCGTTTTCAAATGGAGTCTAAAAAAAGGAAGACTTAGAAACGTGTGTTGAGAAGAAAGAAAATACTCTCAAGTGCTATGTTTTGAGCACTTCAGCGAAAATAACATCGACGATGAGAGTAATCGAAGAGGGAAGCGTCTTTTACCTGGAGTCATACCATTTAATTTACATTTTCGAAGGTGTTAAGACCAAGGACTACAAACAATTCCAGTAAGTTGAGAGAGCAGTTAGTAGAGGAGTCCGACCTAATGTTCAAGATTCGACAGCCCAAACTTCCCCATGGCTCTAGTATGCGTAATGACCTTTATGGACGTATTTGAATTGTTTTATATTTGTTGCTTTCGATATTTTAATAATCTGCTACTTTCGTTTACAGGTGAAAGTTCAAGGATCCAATCTATTATTGGGTAGGCTACTGACGGAAATGTTATCCTAGTATCGCATATTGTATGTTGACAGGAATTCAGACAAGGTGGAAACAAGTAGAGGTATTTAACCTAACTGTAAATTCGTTTGAACCTAATAAGATTGTTTCTACATATAATTAAGTGCATAATTTGTTTAGCATTGGACATCGCCTACAAGGTGGCTTCTATTACCAGAGACAACCCGCAACCGTGATGATGATTTCCTGTCTTATGGGTTTGGTTTGATTAAGTATACTTCAAGTTTCGAATCAGTATGTTGGAAGACACATTTCTGTCTATAATATTTTCTTGTAAAATAAAGATCAATAACAAATATAAATTAGAATAGGATATTAACAATCTTGGTGGTAGGATGTACATTTCCAATAGGACTTTTGGTTCCTATACTTGTCCTTAGAGTACCAATGACCACTGAATATTACATTCAAGGACCTTTTCTTCCCAATCGTGTACTCTACAGGTGTAGTGGTATCATGAAGAACAGCGGATGTAGGTGCTTCTAGGAGAGGAAGGCAACAATATTGAGGTGGAGGAAGAGGTAATAAATCAATTATATTGAGGGAATCGTTGTGGAGAGACATAATGAGTTTTATATATTATATACAGTTGCTTTTTGTGCTTATAATTAAACAATTATTTGAATCGCTACATTAATTGTTGATATTGTATCCATAAAATTATTCCGTGTCAGGGTGATTCGCCTTGAACATTTTTGTTGATATTGAGCAATTTACTTCTAATGATATATACCACTGCTTTTCAAAGATATGTAAATATTAAATATGCCAGAATTTATTGTGTTATACAAAGGAATTTAAATGAAACTTTTGAAATTCAGCAGCAAAACTTTAAAATTGAAACTTCTCAATCCCTTATCAAATATATAATTTCTATTAAAATATGTTATTTTCAAACGACTTACAAAAGCGGCCTTTGAAGAATAAACCTTTTCAAAGATATTTTTTTCATCAATACATAATAGGAAAATCAGATTACCAAAAAAGGGGCACACTTTAGTACACATATTAAGATAAAAAATTGGTATCTGATTTTGAATTTGTTGTATTTTAAATTTTGACTTACAATTAGTTAATTGTCAATTTGTACTTTGTTGAAAATTTATAAAAAATTGTGACTTTTTACTATTTATATAATTTACATTTACAAAAACTAATCATAATATTATTTTATCGATACTGGAGCTTCCATATCGTTTATTTCATTGATTCTTGTAAACAAATGTATTCTCAGTCCTACATAAATAATGTTATTTTTTGTAAGTGGGGCTAAGATTAATGTATTTGGAAAATTATTATAATATATTTGGACTTCCCATTTAAGGAGGTTCCGATGGACATAGTCATTGATGTTCAATGCCCCATTCTAGGCATGGACTTTTTTGAGTTTTAATAAGTTTGAAATTGACTCTGGAATATGAATTATAGTTATTATTATATAATTAAATTATATTTCAAATTAATAAAAACGATTTTTAATAAAAAACCAATTTTAATAATAAAATATATTCCAACTTTAAACCTCAAACTGTAAAGATATCCTTATCCTATTCTAGCGTCAAAGCTAGACATCTCAAGAGATCAATCGGATTATTGTATTTATCAACCACTACAAAGGAGGTTTTCTTTCTGAAGGATCTCGAAACTATGTTTTTCTTCAATTCGTTAGGATCCAAAATGCTCATAGTAATAGGTAGATGGATAATTTCCGCAAATTAACGAGTTGGTGCACTCATATAAAAACAAAGTACACATTAAATATAATAAACTGATGTATAATATACACAAATTCACGTAGACGTTCATAGACGAGGTCTACATCTTGATCTATGATAATTACTCCAGTACAAGTACAATCCTTGATGCAAATAAAGATTTCAATATCTTTTCACGGTCTTTTGATTAAACAAAAAAAAAAAACTGCATACGAATGCTGATGATAGTAATTCCGTGATTCCTACCAAATGCCTTGAAACCTACATATCAAAGTTTGATCAATTGTGTCTTGTTTACTTCTTTTTTTGTTTCCAATTTCTCAAAAACTCCAATACAACGATAAAAATTATTAGAACAAACATATTATAAGTAATATTCATTTTATTATTATCTAAGGCGAAAACGTCACTAGAACTAAATCATTCATTTATTAAGCAATATGACGATGAGTTCGAACCAGTTGTTGTATTTAAATAATTTGCCATCTCCGTATAGTCCAAAAACATACTATATGGAAACAGAAAAGTATAGATACAAAACTGTCTCCATAAAGTCCGGGAACCTTCAAATAGCTTGTCAATGACTTCTTATACTATAGTATAAGAACTCATTGGTCTTATCTTAACAATTTAGTCGGAACTTAATTGTATGATTTATATATGGAACCTTTAATAGTCACATTCTTCCAAACATAGTAAATAAATTGAAACATCTTCTAAATACGCTACTTTATATGAGAGTAAAGCTATTTGATTGATAATTTTTACATCAAATAGATAGGTTTATATCTTAACCCTTCATTACTTTATATCAAATCCTAATGTAAAATCTTTCGTTTGGATTTTTATAATTCCAACTCTGAAAAATATACTTTAACAATTTATTTAAATATTTAACTTTACAAGATTTTCCAGATACATATTTCAATAAACCTAGTAACAAGTGGATCATTTTACAGTGTATATCCCTTCCCTTTTTCCAGATTTATTTTTAATAGTGAAATCCAAGCAAATATGGACTTTATACTCATAATTATCTTAAATTGTGATGTTATTCGATTAAACATATTTGGATATTGGTCTTCCTTATTAAATATTATTTTTGTTCTGCAGATATGAAATTAATCCTTTAACGTATTTCACAATACATACCTATCTTGTTTCAAATTTTTCTTTTTTGGTGACAAACGGGATATCTCGTCCTTAAATGAAAAAAAAGCTATTTAATAGAAAGATTATGTTCCCGAACTTAGACTATAATTAGAATTCTCAAAAAGATAAAAAGTTCCTATAAATTGAATAGAAAAACTTTAAGTCCTTAATATGTCAAGTTGATAAAGGAGTTCAGGTCGGAACTACAAAGGGAAAGGGAGTTCATAAACTTCAGAAACTCTTAGATCAATTTAAATCGATGACTATGATGACTTCATGTGTGATGCACGAAAATAATTCATGGATTTGGCCTTATCAGAGGATAAATACATTCACTGATTTTTCTTTTCACTAACTTGATGATGATTAATGACTCTACCCCCCTCCCCAAAAATTCAAACATCGACAGCTGATATTTTATCTCTCAGGGATAAGGTCCACCCCATTTTCTTTATATTATCTCAGGTGTGGTTATTTTAGAAACAATAAATGTTATTTGTTAGAATATGTTTACCCACAATGATAACTAGATTTGAAAATTAGAGCAATCTGTGAAGTGGTAAATATTTCGAATAATTTTTAACAAAACGTTCCATGAATGGAAAACAGTTCTTATCTTATTGTAATTTCGTTTGGATACGCCTCAGAAAATTATATGACGTCCTCATCTGTTTGATTTGTAATTCTATTGTTGCTTGGCATTATATTATTTTTGTGTCAGCAGACTAGGATACATGTGGTTAGTCAACACAAAATCAAGCTATGATTATTTTTTTAAGAACTGAGCGTAGAATAAATTTGTATTCTTGACGAATATTAGTCATTTTTATAAGCAAATAATTTTTATCAATTCTTCAGAGGCGCCACTAATTGATATAAAGTAGGAAAAATTGATCCTTACAATAAAAGTATAAGAATATGACATATTTTATTTCAAAAGGGCCTTTATTGGCACTTATAAAAGTTTTTGAAATCAAATACCAAAAATTCTTGAGTAGTTTAACTGATCCCACAAATTTGAATATAAAGCTCATAATTGACTCAAATTTGTATTTTAAATAATTGGATGTATGTATGGTGTAAATAGATTTTACGATTATCTCTTTTCCTCGATTTTTGTTCAAATTTGTTTTTATATGGACGCATCATACACCTTTATTATCTTATGTTCCAGCGTGTAAGGAAATTTTGATATGCATTTTAATCTATAGACATTTCAGATGAGATAATTTAAGATATAATTATAGATTTGCGTGGAATTACATGGATACATAGATATTTTATGTTTAGTACTATTTTTTTGCATAAATACAATCAGTCTTTAAATTAGTGGAAACACATTTTATTGGTTGAATTGAATTAAAATTATTTCTTCATTGTAAAATTACTTGACATAGACTGATCATTCCATTATTGATCGGCATAACCTACAAAACTGGATAGTATTTTTTTTTTCTTTGATATTTTAACAAATGTGCAACCTTAATGTGTAAAAGCTTAAAAATATAAGCCAATTGTATAATTTACATTTGACTGTCTATTAAGCATCATCAGTTTTAAAGACACAATAAAAAAATATGCAAAGCATCAGCTATAAATCAAAAAGCTTATTTTCCTTCCATGTAGAATTAGATTATCGAAAAATGGTAATATGAATGAAAATAAATGGTTGAAATATAATACATGAGATAATTGATACAGACACAAAGCTTGGAATTTATGAAAAACATTATGCTTATTCATACATAAAAAGACAAAAAAAAATTGTAGGCCAAATTAAAGTAAAAAAATTCTTAAAGTTAATACGTGGATGTTTGGTAAACTATAGTTAATGTACGTCTGAATTCAAAGATCCTAGCGAATTAAAGAAAGAAGATGTTTTGCATTATAATTTTAACAAGAAGTATATAATTTAAAAACAAAATATATTTTGATTTTTTTTTGGATTGGACTGGAGTAATGATTATCTTCCTGTAAATTTAAACAATATACAAAGTTAAATTGATTAAGTAAGTGGCATCCAGGGCTTCAGTTAATTCATGACATAAAATTATATTTTATATATTTATGTATGGTTGAAGTAAAAAGTTCTGAGCGTTTTTCTGCTTTATTTTGATAATAAAATTAACATAGTTAAGATTTTACTTAGCTCAAATACGTGCCACTTTGTTGCATAACTTTTGTCGGAGGCAATTACATAATTCGGCGATCGAAGAAGACTTTGTCCCTATTTAAAAAAAAAAAAACTTGACCAGCTCATTTTCATAAGCCTATCTTGAGATCATTTTTGTACCAAGAAGCAAATTTGCAAATACTTTTAAAAAGGTTATGCTCGCTTGGGGGCAAGTAATGAATATTCAGCGGGTGCGATAGAATCTCCCATCCAAGCTCTGGGGCTTCTGCTGTCGTTAAAGATATTTGTGACCTGGTGTTGTCTTAGTGGAATACAATACCTTTGCTAATGACCAATTCTGACTACTTGTGGTCAGTCACCTACTTCAATCTGATGAGTTGTTGACAATGAAGGACATTTTCAGGCCTTCCCCTCGCATGCACTCTAAAGAGTAGCCGAATGGGTATGCATAAGGGGTGTAGGGCGGCCAAAAGAGTATTTCAATAGAAGAGATGAGTTTCTTTTATTGCTTGCTTCAAAAGGGGCCTCATCTCCCTCTTTCCGCCCCCTAAATTGATAGCTCTCTGGACAGTCTGGATCTCTTTCATGGTCCCTCATGGACTTTAGGGGATTGCTTGGGCTGTTTTCTTTAACTCCTCCGGGTCCATTTTTGTCTTTTTGACAGAACCCTCCTTCCTCTCCAACTTTCCAGACATGCTAACGGCGTAGATGGTGGTCTTGAAGACGCTTAATTGCTTGGAGTGATTGAATGGGAATTCGTCGATCTCGTTCAAGTGTCATTTTTCTACTTGTACGTAACCTGAAGAGCTCAGGTTTTTTTTTGTTACTAATTGTTTATCCTTTAATAAATTGAGATATGAATTAATTTTAATCACTTAACCTTCATTAATTTTTAAAATTAGAAAGTGCATAGATTTCACTGGACCTCCCCAATTAATTATTTAATTAATTAACGCAATAGTATTAAAATTACTCCATCAGACCTAGAAATTGTCTTTGAAATTCATATACTTTACACTATACAGTAAGTATATTATTTCTTTCTCTAGGAACTACCACGTATCGAATCTACGCAGATTCAGTTCAAAATAATTTTTTCATAGCCTGCTGTCTATAAAGCTACGTTGTTTGGTTGGATGATTTATTCATAGTGCTCTAACTACATCCAATAAGGTTTTGTATACGTACAAATTTAAATATATGACACTTTTGTCTATAAATGAATTGAATAATTTAGCTTATTCGTGTGTTGGTTATAAATAAGTAAAACTTCCTACCATATTTTATATAATTCTCTATATACACCAAAGTGAGCATCACCTGGTCGGGAAAATTAATATACAAATAAAGTGCCACTTGTGTTTTTTATCTAACAATGTAAAATATTAAATATGGGAAAGGTTTTCATTCAGAAAAGTATTATTATTACGTATTTTATCAGAATCTAGTTTTTCGGCAGTAATGACAACAATCACAAAATTATCTGCAGTCTAATTGTGGTATTGCAAATCATGGCATTATATTTTTAGTACTAACCAAGGTTGAGTCTATAACAGACTAAATTTTATCCTACACAGGGTTTACGAACTTATTTATAAATTTG
The DNA here is from genome assembly GCF_016086655.4 of Lepeophtheirus salmonis. Taxonomy (NCBI): domain Eukaryota; kingdom Metazoa; phylum Arthropoda; class Copepoda; order Siphonostomatoida; family Caligidae; genus Lepeophtheirus; species Lepeophtheirus salmonis. Next base: position 27,271,323 of record NC_052137.2, on the reverse strand, counting down.
ATCATCATATTCTGGCTTATAGAGGTCGTTCTATATTTTAAAAGTATCCTTATATTAATTTAAAGTTGATAAATTAAAACAAAACCAACAAATTAATCGATTTACAAACATTTTTTTACTTGCACTAATTTATATCAAACACAATTGATTTAAAAAAATTTGATACCAATTGAAATCACATTATTAGTTTAGACATGCCTCTATATTTCCAAATGAATCCTTTATTTATTTAAATTGTATTTCTGTTGTTGTTGTGTTTTTTTTTTGTTAAATAGCTTACCTATAAAAAAATTAATATATATTTGCACATTGCAAAATAATATAAAAAACTGCATTTTTCTGTAATTCTGCACGTAATGATCTTTTTTTTCTTTCACACAAAAAATTGCGTTCAATTAAAAATAATTTATAGGTACCAATTATTATTAATTGCATTTTCTAATCACGCTATTACTTCCTATGGTTTAATCATATTTCCGATGGATTAAAAGGAAATTGAGAAAACAAGGTGTTTTGATATTTTTTTAGACGCATTTCTGACCTTAACAGTTAATGTTGGTGCCGTTGATTTCAATAAATAAAAGTAACCAAAAATCCCTTTACAAATATATATATTTGCCCGAACAACTTGCAATTGATGTTGAGTTATTAAAAGTAAACTGTTTGGAATCTTATCAGTTTTCTTACGCTGTATTGTTGATTGTAATACGTCAAAAAAAAAGAAGAAAAAAAAAAGAAGAGATTTAAGGAAAAAGGCATTGGGGGTTGATCTTTTCTGAGCGTATTACTCTGTAAAGGAGATCGCAATCATTGTGAATTGCTATAGGTTGAGGTTGTTCGTAAGATAAGAAGGCTCATTAACAACGCTGAATCCTCTACGGGAAGACAGGAAGTGGAGGACACAGCAAGATTGTGACTGAAGACTTTGGTGTGTGTCAGGGTAGAGACCAAAAAGTACCAGGAGGTTATGAAGCTCTGGCTAGATGCCAACAATTTTTTTGTTAAAAAAAAGTATTTTTAAAAGTATTACATTTGATGTTAAATAATATTTTGAAATAATTGTTTTGTTTTTGTCTATTTTGAAGAAGCTAATACCTACATATTTATTTGAAATATATAACCGTATAGTTGAATATTATTAAATAGGATCAAGAAATCTAATTGAAATTTTTATTATACATATAATTACTTGATGCTGTAGTCATCCTGATACACTCACAATTTATCACGTTCATACAAATTACTCACCTATTTAACATTCATGTTAGTATTAAATGCACCTCAACCCTCAACACACTCAAGTTGCAGAGGAGCCGTGTGAAGGCCATTTACCACCCTCAAAGTTTCATATACCTTTATAGAGGTTTCCAAGTACTATACCAAAAATAGTGGTGTAGAACAACCAGTGTCCTTGATACCCAGGGAAGGTGTGGTGGTGGGGTTTGACCCATCTTGTAGACCAGCAGTATCCTTGCATAACCCGTGGGCCGGGGTGTATCATAGTATATAAGAAGGGGTTCTCGGTGGTCAGGAAAGCAGCGGCGGTGGGTTTGGACCCAGGTTTTGGACCAACAGTTCCCTTGCACAACCCGTGGGCATAGGTGTATTCTAGAATATTAGAATGGGCCTTGATACTCAGGGAAGTGGTGGCATTTTGTTTTGACCCACCTTGTTGACAAGTAGTTCACTAGCATTAACCGTGGGCTGAGGTGTATTATAGTAAATTAGAAGGTGTGCTTGAGATTGAAGATGTCAGTGGCGATAGTTTTTGATCCTCGTTAAGGACCTGCTGTCCACCTGCACAACCCACGTATATATTGCAAAATAAAATCTGGTGTCTCGTGAAAATTTCTTATTAAACAATATTTTGTTTATCCGAATACTATATAAATTTCAAGGAAAGTACCCACAATTATCAAATTGCTTACAATGAAATTGTATCAAAATCAAATCATTAATCCTTAAATTGGTTGCAAAAAAGAAAAGCACATTATCTTTCGGAGTTTAGAAATATCTTCTACTCGTTTTCCAATCACAAAAGAGACACACAAGTAATAAATAAATAAAGGATCTGGTTATTTTATTATCCATAAAGATTATACATCCCAAACTCCGCCTTATAAATGAAATTGCGATAGATATAAGTTATTTCTGCGTTATATACATCAAGGATACTGAAGGACTGTCATGAATGAAATATTTTTCTTAGAGTAGGAGACAAGGCATAGTTGATTAAAGAAGAAAATGACTTCACAATTTCAATAAAGGAACAGTGGATGGAGAATGAGAACTCTTTCTGTTCCTCACATGGGCTTTCAGTTGATCATTCTGTCTTTTTAGGGAACTCATTACTTCTTATTGCAGTATACAATTACTCCGTAGAAGTTTTGGAGGAATTTATGTATTTTTAAGGACAAAGGCAATGACTCACTATGTCAGAAGTCACTATCACAGACTTTGATGGGAAGGGGCTCAACAAAATGAACAATCCTTACATTAAAGAAGATGAGATCCACCGAGTAAAACGAGATCCCTTTTACAGATCATGAAGACAGAACCAGAAGGCTTGGATATCCAATTAGAAAATATGAATTCCTAGGGAGGGAAAATTGATAGATGCAGATCCCATGAATTGCAATCCAGGTAGAGGGGAAACTTTTTTAAGGCACTTGACTGATAAAATTAATAATTATATTCAATATTGCAATAAGCTAAGCGGCAAACGATAGTCTTTATTAGAGGGACATGTTGTACAAGAACTATTAATAAATAATGAATAAAAAAAGAAGAAAGAAGAAAAAGGAAATGCAACAACCGTTGTAGAAAATTTTTATGGCTTAAGGACATGAAACCTTATATGGCAGTGAATATGACTAATTCTAATAATAGCATATAAGTATATTTAGCTCTGTATACTCCAAATAATCATTTCGGAGAAATGAGTTGTTATTAAGTAATTAATTATAGAGCTCCTTGGCTTGATCCCTCATGGTGCTCAAAAATGCCTCTTCTTCAATATCCAAAGTTTTCAAATATTCTTTTTTTATTTGACTCTATTTTTTTGAAAGCTCCACCATCACCAGGTTTTTGGAACTTGTACTTTTACCAAAATTACCATTTTACCATGTAGACTTAGCTATTAATTATCCTATATTATGCCTACAGGTTAAATGAAGAAGAGTTTCTTGTATTTTCCACTCGTATGTTGCATTATATGTAGCATTAGGCTATAGTTCACAAGTTGAACTTTCAATTACTGGGATAGCCAATATATTTTCATTAAAAAAGGCTTCAGTTGCTACAACTGGCAATCTCTCTATATTTAATATCCTTTTTGATTTCAAGTGACTTGTTATTCCTAATGGAGACTTGGATGTTATTTCTCTGAAAGAGTCTTTCACTTCTTTCCATATATTTGTGCGTGCTCCCGTGCTCTGGCTGTTGATGACCTTGAAATAACAAAATCCTCAATTTCTCCTACACCAGTTTTAATTATTTCTGCAATAAGAGGAGTTATCATTCTATTTGAAATTTCTCCTCTATTAATTACATTGGCTATTTCCGAAGATGCAATAGCATTTTTAGGTAAGGTAACCTGCTGATTTGTTGAAGCGAGTTGATCAGACAGCTTCTTCTTTTTGAGAACGGATTCTAAATCCTTTTGAACTGAACTTCTTAGTTTAAACATATGACATTCTTTATTTGAAAATTCAATATTGTTTGCATTATCAAGATCCTGTTTTCTTGTTCGAAACGTTGCTTTTATTAAGTATATTTTTCAGTTAATTTATCTTTTGGAGGCCTTATATTTTACTCCTAGATGTACATTTTCTCCTGTTCTGAGCATTTTAAAAATTCTGTATCTTTTTGAATTTCATTTATCCCTATCGTTGAACTCAGTATTTCTTCTGCGTATCTATGTTTAAAAGAAACATCTTGTAGATGAACTTTCTTTGTGTTTATTTAAAGCATGCCATTCCTTATAGTACTTCAAAAGTTTGTTCTTGGCACAACTGTATGTAGCTGTTGGTAAGTTTCACCTGTTCCAAAACAATTCGACTTCATCGATAGCAACTCCTGTTTGCTTCCCGCATAAACTTCCCTTGTTTGGTATTTGATTATCGTGTAATGAAACATGTTTGATACTATGAAAATATTTCAAAACTTGACCAACTATTGGTAAGGTTGGTGATTCTAACACAGAAATAGGTTTGCCTAAATAGAGATGTCTAAAAAAATTATTGGTCATTTCCCAATTAATCTTAGTCAATAATCGATTTAAAACCGATAAATTTGCCTAAAAGACTAAAAACAGGTCATCTATTTTAAAATATTTTAAATAAGTGGCACAATAAAATGTATGTCAAAATTTGAATTAAACTTACAAAGAAAAGAATGTATTTTATATGAACCTTTATAAAAGTAATTCCTTGGTAATGGTTCTAGCTAAATGGGAGAATATAACATGAACATTAAGTATTTGAGATTTTGCTTAGCGCTAACTGATTTTAAATATGTAAATTTAATTTCACTTAATAGTTTTTTTACTCACATTTTTTCCACTTCATTTACTTAAAGTTATTTTTATACATTTACCCATTCACGTTTATTGCCTCTAAATATTAAGCAATTTACATTATAGAGTAAAACCTGGTCCAGCGCCCACTTGTTTTAAGTGTGTATTCACATAGAGTTTGTTCACATATCCTGTTCCCACAAAGAAATTACATATAAGTAAAAACTGTATTAAGCATATTCGACAATCCTAGGATAGGAATCATGCAAATGATTACATTGCTTCTACATAGGTTTAAAGATATAATTGTAAAAATATGAAGATGCACTAATTCTATCTAATATAGTAAAACATTTATATATTTACTTGTACTAACTTTAAGTCGACCCTGTCCAATCCCCTCAAGTCCATGATCGCCCATATAAGAGATCTTGGGATTTCAAACCAGATGGTTTAGAGGCTCTCTCCAAAAAAGAGGGTGGAAAGAACCTTGTGTAAATGGAGAGGCCACTTATGACATCATCAATAAAATAAACCCATCTCCTTCTTTGCAAGACTCTTTTGCATAAGTTTTTTGAATTCTTTTTTTACACTTTTGTCCCCCTACAGCACTGATGACAACACCCTTGACAACACCTTTTGGGTTTATGGCCAGAGTAAGACTGCTATTGTCTGTCTACAAAATACTGAGATCCTCAAATCCACTTTCAGCCAGTATTGGGACGCCATGACAAAGTACTACATCTGTAGCATGTGCTAGGCCTTCCGCCATCATTACTGCATAGCCGGCTACATTAATTATAAAGAAAGACACACACCTATTTATAGTATTAATTTTGTTGAAGCTATATTGTTTATTAATAAATTATATATTGTCGAAGTTTAAAATTCTAAATGTTGAGATTTTAATGTACCATTCGGTATCTGACTCTCCTTTGAGTATTTCATTCATATTGTAGGATGGGTTTTGTCAATAATTGAATGAAATACAGATATGCCCTTTGACCAAGAAACAAAAAATAATAATAAGTAATGACAGCTAAGCTTGTCTTCCTAAAACATCGTTAGAGTTACCTAGCCATTTTAAGTTTCTTTTATTTTTACTAACTGGCAGTTCATATTTCCTGAAAATTTACCCAAATATGTGACCTTGATTTTAATGGTTTTAACTTTTTATGACATACATAGACTAGTGAGTTCAAAACAATGAAGGATTGACCTACTATAGAGTATATCCTGACGCAATAATAAATAAAATAGATTTGCATGTAAATTAATAAATTTTTTCAACACAATCTGTCTTTTCCTCGTTCTCTATCTGAGAACAATTGTTATTTCATTGCAGCACACACGTAACTTTTATCTTTTGTTGTATTCTCTTAACCATTATTTTGAACACTTGAATTATTGCAAAATATAAAACCTGGTTTATATTTAATTTTGGAACTACTCATGCAGTATTTTTAATTGCTTACTAGCAGGGCTGAAAAGAGCAAATAGAAACAAAGAATGGAGGTAAAAGAAAAGGGAAGGGGTCGAGAGAAAAAAAGAGTAAGAGAGAGAGAGAAGAAGAAGAAAAATAAAGAAAGGGAAAGGAAGTTTTACTTCGTTCAAAAACAGTACTTTAATGATCTCAGAGGGCCGAAAAGAATCGTAGGAAAATGATCATTTATTTTGTATGTCTACTTGCTAAGTTACAGACAGATCCATTCTACGGTTTTAGACTCTATGTGCAATAACAGCAAAAAAAGACTAATATACATATATAAGATTTAAAACATATTCAATAAAAAAAATGAAAAGTTTAACTGAAAAGATCAATCAAAATCGACTTTTTTAACGGCAAATCTTTTTAAGTTGTAATATAAAGTTTATTCTTTAGATGTAGCAAAAATAAAAAGCAATTGAAAAAAATATTAGCTTCCAACTATTCAGTAATAATGATACACATTTGAAAGGAAATGTTTTCAAGATTAATTTATGTATAGTATGTGGCTAGTGGTGTTCCTCCACTTGAGAAAGAGTCGATGATTTCAATCAAGGTGTACACGCAGCTTTGAATCCAGGGTAGAATAATCCCGTTCGGGTACTTTGCTTCGTATAGCAATTCCTGGACCTTTGAAATAATGTTCTTTATTTTGAGACACACATCATTTGAAGGTGACGTGACGACTAGCCTATCAGCTGGGTCAATATTACTTAAAAAATAATATTTCTTTTGTTTTTATTCATTTATATTACATTTAATTTTGATCGATATAGCTCTGAATCGAAACTATACTCTAATAGGTGATTTAAAAAAAAGAAGACTTTAAAGGCCAAAACAATTGAACTTAAAGATTTTAATCATAATTGTCGTGTTCTATATCTTAAAAATAAAGATGGGTTTTAGTCGGCTGGCGAAAATACTGTTAAATGGTGCTATTGAGGTTTCGAACAGCTTTTTATGTGTCCTTATTGTTTACCTATCCCGATGAGGAATAAGAAATGAAACAGTATTGGGAAATTTAATATTCTGTATAGAATATGCTTTGTTTGATATTTATTTCGTCCAACGGCGATAAATAAATTATCATTTTTAATAAAAGTAAATCATTTAAAATACAAATATTTTTTCTTTTTAAAAAAAATAAGGTTACGGTGCAAAGGAAAAAAAGCAACATAATAAAGTAAACACAAATGTAATGAATATATATAGACGTATCACACATACACACAGAAAAGAGTTAATAATTAATTGATTATTAATCTATTAGTTTATATTCTACATCAGCAGTTCCTAACCTGTTGGTCGCGACCACAACTGGAGTTATCTAAAAAATTTCCTTAGATTGCTTAATATTTTCTAAAAAGTTGTTCCACGATACCAAATGTCCTTGGGTTTTATTCTCGTGATAATATCAATATTCTCTAATTAAAATAGTCAACGATACTAATTATTTTTTTTCGAAATTTCATATCTCCTTTGATGAATCGATAGACAAGTATTAGGAAAAAAATATAGAGAGATTAATGTTTTAAGTACGATTTACTTTTATAGTTGAAGCAGGAATTGAAACTCCATAGTATTTCATTTGTAACGGAATGATGTCGGACAAATCGATAAAGCCAGGGGAAAAAATATAATTTTGACGCTAAGTATCGTAACTTTCCGGATATGTGTGTTATATTTTAACAACAAAGCTGATGGTGTAACAAAATAAGTTTTGATTTTGGCGGCAAATACCAACAGCAAAGTATGGCAACCTTTGAAGCTTCATATTGAGTTCCTCTCAGAATCCCTGAAGCCAAGAAAAATCACATCATTGTTGATGAGTTGTTGCTGCCATCAACCAAAGTTATGATTGTCCCCGAATATGTTAGCAAATGAAATACTTTATGGTTGTCTAAGTCTAATAACATTGTCGGAAATGTAATAGCCTACGGATATTTTGGGTTAATTTTTTTCAAGCTAGTTGGTATCGAAATATAAATATATTTGAGCAGATTTGTTGAAGAAGATGATCTGGGTTGTGCTTTCTCAAAAAATGATAGATTGATTTCCGATCTAGCACAGGCTTCTCACTGATGCTCATTGGTTTTTAGAATTTGAACATTTTCGTATTTAAAATATAATAAATTGTTTTGTTGATAAAATTATGGAAAATTTATTAATAAAATACACTGTGCCTATAAATTTTCAGATATTTAGAAGTCAAATTTAATATATACCCTTGAACACGTTAGCTCCAAAAATTCAGTGAATGATGATCAACCCAACTAATTTTATTGTCGGGGTCACTGAACCTTGGCAAATATTATCGAGGGGTCAGTGCACCAGAAAGGTGGGGAACTGCTGCTCTACAGAGCACAAAAATGCATTTTTTTAAAACTATTATTTTTGCTTTATAAATTGCGGTTATAAAATATAATTTATAAAAAGTATTTATTTGGCTCACAGATGAATTATATTATTTCATATTTTACTTACTCAATCATTTGTAACAACTACTCAAGGGTAATAAAGTTTTACAATGATTCCCATTTTAGTGTATAATTACCTATTACAAGAAATATGCCTCCAAAATGGCATTGCTTTCGGTCGATTATATAGTAAAAATAGAATGTGCATATGTGTAAAAATTTATATTTGTATAAAACTTTCTACTTAATTAAGTTGATTAAAGAATTATTTTTTGTTTGAAATGAAACTTTATTTTAAGAAAATAATAGTATTATCAAATTATTTTTTAACTATTTTTGTAGTTTTTTAATTAGAAAAGAAGAAAAAAAACTACAAATTTTATCAAAACACTTTAATTAAGTATATTTTATTCTTTTAATTTTGAGAAGTCTAACGTATTTTTTAATTGTTTAAATTTATATTTAGAAATTTATAAAATATACTTAATAATAATAGCTAAGTTTTGTGATATTAGGAGTAAAATGGTTCATGAATATAGTATAGGGAATTAGTAATTTAAATAATATTTTGTATAAATGCATTTATTTATTTCGACCAAGGACGATAATAGAACCTTTAACGAACCTTTAAACGATTTTGTTAAAATAACAAAATACTATAGTTAGCAGATGAACAAAAAAATTATAAGAACTAGTACGGCTGTACTGTTGTTTTTTGTCCTGTGATTTGCATTAACTACAAAACCAATGACGTAGAAGGCCCTTAAGATTAACAAAAAAATCATGGTAAAATAATACATTAAGAGCTTTTGTATCTCTATCAATACTTTAACAAACTGCATATATTATTTATACTTACAGTTTGCTATATAAGCCACAGCATGTGCTTCTATAATTAAAGAAGGCTTAGCAAAACTTTTTTAGTACTTTATTATCTCAGGTAATAATTTAATAATAAGTTTTATAGACTATATAGAAGTGCTTCTCAAACTTTTAAAACAGGCAACTTCCTTTTCATATATCGTTAGCAATATCATTACTTTATTAAAATATTCAATTTTTTATACTAATATACTTTTATGCATCCTGAAACAAACGTTCACTGTATGTAAAATAGCAAAAGAGTGATATGTTTTCCCTTAATAGTCATCATTTGTTTTTATATGACATCCTATTATGGTAAGGGAGTTCTATAGACTATAGGTTATGTCCCTAGAGTAGTAGAAAATTGTGAAAAATGATCATTGAATAAAATTATTTCGTAATTTTTAGTTTCATAAAGGGCCTACAAAAAGGTGGTATAATGTATAAAGTGTAACCAGAAGTGTGTGTACTCATGCTTTATAGAGAGTACCTTTTTTGTTGTATTTTGAAAACGTAAAAATAGGAAAAAAAAAACTGTGCAATTCGAATATAACCTTACATTTTATGCACTTTTTTCCTTCGTTTCAAAATCAACAAAACATACCTACTTATTTTAGCTACAATTATGAAGTACTTATTGCTCCTTTAATTGCTCAGGTAGAGTTTATCTAATTAAGTATTCGTAAAAATTATAGTTTGCAATTTTTAGATCTGACCGAAAAAAGTCTTTGAAGTCCATTTTATATAATATATATTTTCTTGTCTAGGAGGGAGCGAGTATTGCAGCTACGCAAAATGAGTTTAAAAGAATAATTTTCCCAAGAGCGTTGTCCATTAATATTGATGAAAATAAGTTGTACCCGTTTTTAGGAGTTGGCAAACTGAATAGATAGTTTTATTTTCCTATGTTGTTGTCACTATTATTTAGTTCCTTAGGAGTAAACTTTATTTTCTATCACATATGATTATATGGAAAACTGGATTGAAAATTTGTGTGTGCGCATAAAAGACAAAGAGTTAATTTTCAGATTTGTTGCAGCCTTATAATTTGTAATTCCTTGATGTACTCAGTGTTGAATTCGTGAAATCGACATTGTCTTTATAGATTTGCTTCTCCTCCTCTCCCTCGTCACAGCTGCACATAAATGATCTAATGAAACGTCGAGACATTTAAGCGGCTTGCCTTCAAAACATTTTTGTAATTGTTATGGTTTACATGTTTTTTTTAAGTTTCTTTTTTGTAAAATGCCCAAAATACTCGCGGCACGTCAATCCCTTGTCTACAGGGGCAGTTCCAACAGTTGAAAAATATCGAATTTGAGGTAAAAATTATCACTATTTAACTAAAAAAATATTTTTTGATAATTAAATTACTATGAATTTCATTATTTCAATTCATTCAATTTCAATATATACCGTAGTAAATTAACATTTATATTTTTGATCACTGATCAGTATTATAGATTATAGATAAACACTTATACGGCCTCATCTGACTTTAAAGCTGACCTTACATGAAACGTAAATATGTTTATCTATATTAATAAAGCAAAGTTTGTATGTATGAAAAACAGTCACTCTGTATATAGTGATCTCTGATGCTTATGATGAGCATATTTGGATCTATTATGCACATGATAATTCAAAGGCATTTACAGATTATATAACGATTTTTTAATAAAATATAAATACTGATATATAAAAATGAATTAACTCCTGGAAGCGTTTTGTATTTATTATATGTTGATTAGTGAGGGCTCTAGAGATTAAAAAAACAAAAACAAACAGAGAATAACACTGATTATTTATTTGAGAATTATCTTCTATATTATTAATAAGCTCAATTTGTCTTGTAGCCGATGCCTAAATACTCTGTCAATGCCGGATACTACTTCTAGTAAAATTATTAAGAATAAGAAAGTATGCAAGAAAAATTGAAACACGTTTTGCCACTGTCCCCTTTGTATTGATCGCTACAATTATTTCTAATTTCTCCTCAATGAGTGAGTATTGAATTTTATCAAAATTATATCAACTATAATCTTCAATAATTAAAACTGTAAAAGCTACAGCTAAAACAAAGAAAATCTTCCTACATAATTACAAAAAAATAATTATCCTAAAAAGAAATACTTTTTAACTTTCAACAGCCGTTTTAATCCAATATCTTGAAGAAAAATTGATTAAAATTAATTAATTTGTGTCAAAATTTTGCAAAAAGTTATACCATTGTGATAACAATTTCATGGCTCTAATCTTTTTTCAGGTAGAAAAAAACTATTGAAAACATCCTGTGTAAGAACTGTCTCTGGTCTTTCCATCTTAATGAGTGGTCCATAGTAATATGAACACTTACTAATTCAGTAATTAATCAAGGTTGAGTGATTAAAATTAATTCATATTCCGATATATATTAAAGTATAAACAATTAGTCGAGAAAATGACACTTGAGCGTGATCGACGATTTTCCATTAGTGCACTCCATGCAATTGGGCGTTTCCATGATCATCGTCTACACCATCCAAAAGTACAAATTTTGGAGAGGAGGAAGGACTATGTCAAAAAGGGCAAACTGGACTCGGAGGACTTAAAAAACCAGTGCAGACCAATCCCCTCAAGTCCATATTTGCCCATGCATTTCGTGTTCATAATCCAAACATCGAGGTCTTCTTTTTGTAACTGTTCCCCTCACTTACAGCCCTCATGCCTAGTCCCTCTACTATTCCTCTTGATTGAGTGTCGAGGCAAAGGTCTGGAGTGTCCGTCATCCAAAATACCGGGACCCTTAAAGCCTCTTTCAGCCAGCACTGGGACGCCATGATAGATAGTTACCTCTGCAGCAGGTGTCAGGCCTTCCACCACTGCCTGGAAGCCATAATTGCTGCTTAGGGGGGCTACAATAATGAATAAGACAGCTCAGATACATCTCAATTTTAATATTAATTTAGTTGGAATTAATTGTCTAAATAAGTGCCGTTATACGAGGTACCAAAAGATAACATTTATTTTCATTTGAGGAAAGTTAAAGAAAAATTGTTAAAGTAATGTTGCATAATATATGTTTCATCTATCATACTAAACATAAAAATCCTGTAAATGGGTTCAAGTTGATAATTTTAAAGAAACAACATAACAACTTTCTTTTTTCGACATCTTACAGATTTTCAAATCAGAACGCGTCCATGAAGAAGCATGGACTTTTGATGGTTATTTTCTTGTTTAGAGGTATAAAATGCAAAAAATATATGACGATACCAAATTCCCTAACTTTTGTTATTACGGTACACCCTATTCTAGTCGTATATCTATGATAATTGTGCATGCCTTGGGGATGATAAAGAAAAAGAAACCAAAAATCAATATGGTAACACTGACTATTAGAAAATTCTTTTAGAGGAGATCCGCTAGAATTAGCTGTGACAGGGGGGGGATAAACATCAACATTTGCTATAATTACTCTGATGTTAATCTGGTCAATAGCAGAGACCAAGGTTGTCCCTAGGTCAATATATAAGATAACATTGCTGTTATCGTTGGAGGGAATGACGTTGAACACCTTCTGTGTAGTATTGTCTCCCTGGTTGTTTAAGTCTACATTCATTTTGTGCCTAGTGGACTGTCCATGCTGTTCTAGGATGGCTTGGACATTGAACGGAAAAACTAATAGTGTTTACGCTTTCCGTTCATTTTTTGAACAAACGAACGACGAACGGGGAAAAAATGAATATTGACGTTTATTTTCTTATTATTCTAAGGGGTCGCTTTTTGACTATTTATTCGGAAGATTATTAAATCTTTTTTTACTTGGTTATGGGTATAATTGTAATTATTATCCAAGTGGGACGGAGATTGGCAGAAGAGATAATTGGCAGACATCACAACATTAATAAATAGAATAAACGAAGTAATAAAAATTGGCTGAAGTTATTGGTAGTTCAATAGAAGGGGATATGAATTCATAACGATTGGAAGACGCCCATATTTATTCACTGAAATGACCACAAAAATAGGGGATTAAGAGATCTGTACTTATAGCACCTATGTACACAAGTGTGATGTTTATAAACCAATAATAGAATATACCTGAGAGGATATGATATAAGGGGTCGGGATCGCATACTCGTTGCCGAAAGAAATAAGGTGGAGGTAGGAGAACAGTGTTTATTGAAGAAGTCGAGGCACAGCGTGCAAGTGAGATGCTGATATAAAATCATAACGTAAATACACAACGTCACCTCCCATCAACAATCCAGCAAAGTCGGAGTTGATTGATGTGGCGTGTTTTTCATATACACGTTAATAATTACACTCCAAATAGATGTTCCTATTTTCTCTATCGTATTGCCGGGGACCCACATAGGCATACGATAGTTATAACTCTTAGACCATACATAAAATTGCTCCTTAATAGGCTCTTTAGGTGATGAGGTATTGGTATGGAGGTATCCATACAGATGAGTTCGCATTGGCCTTGAAAATAGGATTTGTGGAGGTGAGTTTGCCGTACGACAGAGAACGGTACGTGAAGAGAAGGTCATCCAGTGATGTTCCAGTATTGTTCTGCGTGAGATCTTTGATGATCCTCATTGTGTATGCTACGGGTCGGCCTTGCATGTAAATAAGGTTACTCTGGAAAAATATGAATGTTCAGCTGTTTTTTAAAGGAGGGAGGCTGTTATAAAAAAAGGACAAACCCTGTTAATGTTTATTAGATTATTGATAGTAAATAAACTATTTATCTCTCTAAGCTTTATAAATATAAATTTTTTGGGTATAAAAGTTATTTTTGGTTTATTGCAGGTAAAATCAGTCAAAAACATATCATTTTAACCCAAAACGAAAAAATAGTTGACTATTATTAATAAAGAATATATTGTACTGAACAAGGCAATAAATATAAAAAAATTTATACTCTGTTTTTTCTTCAACAGTTTTGAATAAAATTTGGTATGTAAAATCCCCCATAGTTACTTGACTAAAAAATAATATCTGTAACTCAATCTAAGTTGTGAACTACTTTCCATGATGAATTTAATCAAAAAACGTCTTGAAGTCACTGAGAAGGTAATTGAAAAAGAAAATTGTTGGTTGAAGAATTTATTTTACTGGAGCTACGTCCCTGCATTGAAAAGACCTAAAAAGAAACTATGAGGTGGGTTGGTCTTGCTGTCAAGAATGATTCCACAAATATTTATTGATCTATCCAGGAATGCGGAGACTGCATAGTGTTCGTCCATTTCCTCTACCTTGATCTATAATTAGTTGATCCTAGGCACTGACTTGAGTTATAATAGGATTTCGATGAATTCCACATCCATAGCAGGTAGCTAGAGAATTATTTGGAAATGTACTCCGAATTTTACATTTTCCTCAAAAATTGACATTGTGCGTCGAAATTGTGAGAAAAAAGTTATTCTTAAAAATAATTTATGCCCACAAAAGCTAGAATTAGAGGCTTTATCAAGAAATATTAATACATTTCAAGATATTTGCGAGGGCTCAGTATTTAGTAACGGAAAATTAATGTTCCCACATAAAAGAGCAGTATTAAATCATTTGTCATCTGTACCGTGGCACATGGATATAAATTATTCGTTGCAAACAAAAGCAGAAACTACAAGAACATGTGATTATTTTTTGGAGAAACTAGATTTACCTTCTGAATGGAAAAAAAGAAATATAGTCTCAATCTCGAACATATAGGATGGGAATTTTTTTGCCCAATTTCAAATTTCATCAGGCGACATTTGTTTTAATGCTCTCTGTAAGGATTGTGGTAAAATGTTTAATTCGACAATTCACGCTTTTGCCAGACTTTTTTTACTAAATTTTCCACAGATTACAGAAAAATTTGTAACCCCTTTAACGTTATTTAGACTCCATTGAATGCCGGAATACAAAAAATTGAATATTTGAACATTATATTTCAAGCTGCAAAAGCTTGATTGCCTAAAAATAAACTATTGCAGAGCCCATCAAGTAGAAAATCTTATAATGATTGCAGCTTTAGAGAGATATTTATTATTTCAGTAACCAATATTGGTTTCACTTTATAGAGCTATGCTAGAGATTTAATAAGATATTATCCCTCTTGTTCAGATAGAAGTTTAAAATTCCTGCATTGATTGGTTAGAAAGTTTCAAAATGAATCAATTACTCATATTTATTTTATTACTGGTAGTTTTATAATTTTATTTTTCCTATAGTTTTAAGTTATTTAATTAATTTCACAATTTAGTTTTAATTCAATTGAAAATCCGTGTTTTGAAGTCATTTTTTTCAATGATTTCAAAAAAATATATAAATATATTTTGATTGAGTAATTATATTAATCACTATATGTCTCAAATGTCATAATTGTTTTTAATGGCATAACTTTTTTTCTGGACACCTAATTATATACTAAAATGTTTGTTTATATACATATATTATGTAAGTAATATCTCTAGAATGAAAAAGTTATAAAAACATCTTGAAGACCTTTTGCGTTTTTGATGTAGTCGAAAAACCAATTTACATATGAATGCAGATCATCTTTAGCACTTGATATCTATTAAGTTGTAGAAATACATTTTTTTTTATTTGTATTATAAAAAATATGTTTGATTCTGACCATATTTTTTACCATTAATATCTCAAAAATACATGTTTCTAAAATGTGATTAAATACGATTAAAACATGTATCCGTTAGAACTTATTTGAGTATACAAATCACTAATGTCTATATACTACAACAAACTTGGATATTTAACGGAAAGTTAGCTTAATTCAAGCTTTCCATTCAATTTTGAAACCCGGAACAGAAAAAAATTGAAAGGTTAACACAAAAACAATATTAATTTCTTTGCTTGTTCTTCAAAGGCATCCTAACAGTAAAACCATATAGTGAAACAACGACTACATTTTTCATATCTCATAATTGTCATCTCGCTAAGATGTGATTTAGCGCACTAAATTTAGAAAAAAATACAGATTATGTGGTAGTCATTTCGTTATTCAAAAATAAATAAATAAAATAAACGGACCTAAACTAACGAATGAGTGCTTTTAAATTGGATTTTTTTCCAGATATGAACAAGTCCAAGTCTATGCTTTTTAATATAGCCTTATCATGTGATGCTAGGATTGTTAATGTCAACCATTTTGAGGGGCTAAACAACAAACTTACAACCTTCCAAAAATGTATACTTCTCATGTCTAGTTTCATTATATTGGATAAAGTATAAAATAATGTTATTAGATCGTTACACAATGTTACTTTTATATTCTAGACGATAAACTAACAATTAAAATGGCAATAATGGGAAATTTTTATCTTATTACCCTACTTTTAGCATTCTAATCCATTAAAAAAAGTTAATCATAAAAATCTAGCCATTTTTAGGGACTGTTAGTATATATTAATTTGATTTAATTCAAATATCACTATTTATGATTGACAATAAGTAGTATTCGATGAAGTTGTTAAGTTTTTATTTATTCTGAAAGCTATTTGATGAAGCTTTATAAAGATTTTTTGGAAGTTAGTGCCTTTTATATAGTAAAAATACCGACTATGACCCCTCAAGATGACATCATCTCCAATTTTTATGCAATTTATTACGTCAATAAGAAATGTGCATGAATATCTATACATTGAAAGATTATACAAAATTTATTTATTTTACTGCTTAACGGAATACATTCAAAATAGATCTATTCAAGACATTAAAAATAGAATGATCACATAAAAATAAAACAAACATTGAAGAAAAAAGTGTCATCAAATAATTACATACATGGATGTGGATCCATATTTGTTGATATTCCAATCGACTGAATGTTTATATAATAAAAATAGTTGTCCCATATGCTTGTCGAATGTAAAACTTTGAGCAATACAATGGACAATTGGATTATTCTTTTTATATATACAACACTGTTGATTCCTTTTGGTCGTTCTCAAAAATGAAACAAAAAACTTTTAATGTTATAAATATAACAAAATGGACGATTTAAGAGTCATTTATAAGATTTTAAACGTTTTTAACTTTTTTTAAAGGAAATAATTTAAAAAAAAGATGATTGGCATTGATTAAAAAAAAAATTAAATCCATAATAAAATGGCTGAATTACAAATTTCATTTCTATACATTTTGTATCGTTAATTTACAAGAAGACAAAGCAAATTCAAAATAACAAACAATTAAGAACTGAATTTAAAGTTTTCAGCACATTTATATATAATTTAAAAAAATTATAAATAGTTATACATTTTTTTTCTTAGTGTGTTTTGTAATTGTAAAAATAGTAATAACTTTTTCTTGGGTTCATTTGAATGGTTAGAGATAAAAGCTATCTGAAGTGTAGTAGAGTATAGACGGAATAGAAGTGGAGATGAGAAGAACAGCGAGTGTCAATTGAGTCCATGAACTACGTGACATGCCATTGCAATAATCTGTGGTACAGAAACATATTTTTCTTCCTGCACTGATTGCACAGTCTCCAGATTCAAAAATTCCTGCTGGAGCACAATTCCGTGTTATCAAACCATCCGGGGATGTTTTTGTCATACATGCCTGAAACCAAATATAAATATAAAATTAAAGTATTTCTCAATTAATTCTTTATATATTTGAAGGTCAAAAAGAGTTATGCGTAATTTTTCTGTTAACATTGTTTCTCTTGCTAATTTTCCCATATTATTTTTGGCCTCTTGGAGATTTTGCTGCATTGCTGAAAAGTCCTGGGCTTCATGCATAGATGACACATTTATTTAAATATATTTTTTTTTAAAGAGCCAATTTTGAACTAAAAAATTGTTTTCTTTGTTAACCTTGGAACATTTCAACCAATCTGATAATTATAATCTTATAAACTAATCATCTACCACAATAAATCAGTTTTTAAGTAATTTTCATTATGTTTGTATAAAGAAAAGTTATAATAAATATAATTAAAAAACCCACATGAACTAAAATAAGTTCTGTGCCTTGACAAGGGGAGACATCACCTGTCTGATATGATTTTTGAAACTGTCTAAAACAAAACTTGAAATGTGTAAATACTATCATTAAGTAACATATATAAAACTTTTCTGACTTATAAAATATGTTATATTACTTTTTGGGAGAAAAGTATGAAATACTTTTTATGTATAACAGCGTTTTGTTATAATTTTGTGTTAAGTTAGTATTTGAACATTGACTTGATCAATTTAGGAATTTTCTTATAAAAACGATTAAGTTTTAGATATATGTAAATCTTGAAAAACGTGATAAAATTAAGATCATTCAAATAATTTTTTTTTAAAACAAATTAACTACTAATAAAGGACAACCCTAATTTTATAGTACTACACAAAAAAAAAAATCCCAGTCGTTGGGTAAATATTACTCTCAAAATTAAGTAGAATTGTTTGAATGTTGCAAACTGACGTATTGGTTACCCTTTGCGTGAATCTCTACCAAACTATTACTTTAGATATAATTATTTAAAGTATAGTTATTTTAATGTTAAAACTCATGTTGTCAATATATTGAAATAAAATTGACTGTTGCAAAGCACAAACTGACTCAATTTCTTGTTATATTGTGCAAAATATAATAAATCTAATTGATAAAGAAGGGAAAATGCTCGCATTTTAAGTGTGTGAGGCTACAATTTTATAGTCTACTTGTACTAGTTGTAAACATTGTAGATGCAAATTGTATCATTTTATTTTTCTAACTACATACTATGTTAATATCACTCTTCCTCATGGACAATGTCAAATTCAAAAATTTAGTTCACTCAAACTCGACTCTACTTAGTGCATGTGAATTTTTAGCCGATGGAAATAAGATTTTTTTTAACTCAAATCCAACATTAATATTCACTAATATACTTATAGAGCCATATATAGTCGTTTAATTAGTGTTGTACATCGTAAGTATTTTCGGTATATAAAAAAATAAGAACATAAATTAACATGATGTTACACTTATTTTGGGGTATGATCGTTGAGGGAATATGATACTCTTAATTTGTGGTATCCCTGTTGTCACCATATAAAAAGAAAATATTAGTAATTAGTAGTTATGTATTTATTACACTTACGTTTAAGTGTAAGTTGGAAATATATATTTAATTAATTGTATAAAAATAATTGATGTTTATATTAGCAATAATCATCTTGAAATATATAACGTGTTCTAGAGGATTTTTATACATCTTGTATGAGGGAAGTGCTGCTTAACTGTCATGATGTTTCAATAAAATAACTGCTAGCATATCTGAATTGAAGGAAATAAACACACCTTGGAGTTTAGTTAGAACTAAAATAACTGTGTCAAATGAACCAAATAACTTTCTGTTTTGCTTATATAGAGAACTAGCAACCCGGCATTGCTCAAAGATATTATGCAAAGACGTAGGCGGAATTACTCCGAGGAAAATTCTGAGTTTTACTCAGAGTACATACAACAAGTATTTACACCTATATACAATAATGTTACTTGACGTTGTTTATGAGTATAAAAAAAAAGAAAAATGAAATAGCATTAAAAATACTAAATTATTTTTAATACAAAACAATATAGAATTAGAACGGAAGAATTAGTCATTTAATATTCTCTGAACCTTTGATATTTAATAAAAAAAGTACAATTTTTTTAAAGAGAAAATATCACCTATGCTGCTCCTTTCAGTAGCGCAATATAAAAAATGAAGAACCTCAAACCTGTGTTCTTGTAAATCTATTGAGTGTACATAATTATTACTGCGCAATATGTAAATACTTTGTCTTAATTTTTTTACTTTTTTATTATTTTTTTTTCTTCAAATATTATCATTTATTGTCTCGAGAGCGTGGAAGACGAAGTTTACTTAATTAAAAAAATGTCTTCGATGAAATATGTAATTTTGTATTATTATATTTAAAAAAATACTTTTTAGTATATATTAAACACTGTAGTAATATCTTATCTTTTGAAAAATTTCTTAATCAAAAATATTGCTAGTACCATGTCTTATCTAAAGTAATTTCAATTTTTTGAAATTTTAATTGTTGCATGAACACAACGTTCTGCATCTAACTTCTTGATTTCCTACTATCAAAATTTCTATTGAATGTCTTTTATAACAAATATTTCAGACCATTAGCTTTAAACAAAGTACTAGATGAACTAGATAAATGGTCGGATTTGTCTTCCGATTCGTCAGATCAACATAATAAATCTACTGGAACTCAAAAGGTATTCATTACACCTCCTAATGATAGTAATATTACTGATATGGATTCTGGCAAAGAAGGTAACACGACCTTAGAAAACCTTCCTGCTTCACAGCTCACTGCATTTTCTTCAGTCGAATTCGTTATTGAAGAGGCCAAAAATAAAACCAATATATATCTGGCTAAAAAAGTTTTAAGAAATTGGGTAACTGAAGACATATCTGATAACTCAAAATTGACTGAATTTAATCACAAACCATCATGTACTTACTTTCTAAGAACTCCTTTTGAAATTTTTGAACTGTTTCTGTCGGAAGAGTCCATAGAAAATTAGTAAAATCAACTATGCAACTCAATGAAGTAACCATGCCTTTACAATAAATTCATATGAAATTGGGTGTTTTTTTTTGGAGTACTGTTAGTTTCAGGTTATTGCTCCGTGTCACGTTACTTACTTTTTTGGTAATTACAGCCAGATGTAAATAATGAAGCTATTGCAAAATCTATGAGCAGAAATCGTTTTGATGAAATTATAAAGTATTTTCATGCAACGGACATCCCATTCCATACATTAAACGACAAATTTACAAAGGTTCAGCTATTATTTGACATATTTAACCTAAATTTATCAAAATTTGGAGATGTGTTAGACCCAACTAATGTATCAATTGACCAAGCCATGACCCTTACATTGGACGTCACCCATCAAAGCAATTCATCAGAGGCAAGCCCATTCAATGGGGATACAAGACTTGGGTTGCTACTGATCCTAAGGGTTACGCCTTTGGTATATCATTATACCAAGGGAAACATGGAGCCAACGACAAAAGCTACAATGAATATGGTTTGGGAAGAAGAGTTATTCGTCAAGCATTGGAAAAAATTCAAAAAACTCACCCAAATACAAAATTTTCTTTATATTTTGACAATTTTTTTACTTCAATAAAACTTTTGGAAAAAATCAAAAATATCATGGTACTGGGAACCATAAGAAAAAGTACGGTAGATAAGTGCCCATTGCTCAGTTTCAAGGCGTTTAAAAAGTCACCTAGGGGGAATGAAGAATATTTTAAGGATGCAAATTCCAATATAGTTCTTATCAGGTGGAATGACAATAATATTGTTACCATTGCATCAACTGATTATGGTTTACTACCACTGAGGAAGACCGAGCGATATGTAGCATCCGAAACGAACAGAATGAAAATTCCTATTCCTGATGCAATTCATCAATACTACTTGAAAATGGGAAGAGTGCATAGAATGGATGAACACATTTTAATGTATAGACAATGCATTCGTGGAAAAAAATAGTATTTTACAATAATTAGCTTTTTAATTTCTGTATGCATGAATAATTCTAGGACATTTGCAAGAGAACGAAGTTACAATAGCTACTTATTGTCATTTTCACATCATGTTGCAAATGAAATACTGACAAAAAATGAAAAAAAGAAAACAATAATTTCGGTAGACCTAGATCAATATTAATGACACCGAGTGAAAATGAACGATTCGATAATATGGGTCATCATATTTAAAAGTAAGATCCTTCATCTCGAAGTCGCTGCAAGTTTTGTGATAGTCAAACTATACATATATATTTGTAAAAAATGCAAAGTGCATTTACATCACAAAATAATTTAAACAATTTCTATCATACTTCTTTTAAATAATTATTTTTAAATCTTTTCAACAGACTCTTGTATTTATATGATTCAATACCCATACATAATCCTACTAACACTGCCCATCATAAATCTAGTTTCAAAGCACAAAAAACCTACTCAACCACATACAAACATGGGATATACGTACATAAATAAACAACGGACTTCGTTGACAACAAGATTTATAGGACTTTACAAATACTATATTTATATATTATACGTCTTGTTCGTAATATCCTACTTTCAAGCATAAATATATAGCAATACAACAAGCATTCCGGGTATTATATAATCTGTGACTATACAGAACTGTTTAAGACTGCCGCTGCCTTAATAAATAAGTATGTGTGTGCCTAGTGGACATATTACTAAAATGGTCTTGAAATGAATGATTTTTGTTTTTGACTTAACCCTTTAACAACTTCAAGTTACATCATGTAAAATTGTCTTAAATTGCATCTACATTTTGCATTCTTTATTTTCTGTAATTTTTAAAGAGACGCTTGAACGGTTATTTTTGATTACACAATTGTAAATTTATATTCATATTTATAATAATAATATCAAAAATGTATCTTTACTTAATAAAAAAATATAAGATTGAGTGTTATTAATAGCCACAATTTTATGTTATCTGCCAGATATGACATCTAGGCGAAGCCATTGCCGAAGGTTACGAATGTAACAAGGCTGAAGGTCAAGGGTGCAAATACTCAATGGAAAAACTTACTAATATATATTATTCTTGACTACACATCATAATTATTCTTACTTTTTTGTTAAAGACTTGATTATTTGGATCAAGTATGAGCTGTATGACTTAAACATACAAAAAAACGCACATTGAGTTTTCAAGAGAATTATTTCTCACGAGAGCGTTGTCCATTAAGCTACATCGTTCCACTGCAAGCATTAGTTAAAATTATGAAAATTAGAGTACATAATCTCTATTGAGTAATACATAACTGGACTTTTGAAGGTGTTTAATTATTAACTTTTAATTTATTACGGCAAATTAAAATAAAATAATACTTATATTATAGACTACTTGTTATCAGTATTATAGATCAAACGGATAAATTTACTCTCACATCCCTCTCCAAGATCATGCTCTTCCTAACACGCATGCATTCTGGAACAAGTAAATATATAAACGAATAAATAACAAAACCTAGTAAAATGTAAATTACAAGACTTGCGATAACTGCACTTTGTTCAATATCTCAAATTAATTCTCAATGAGTGAATTTGAATTTAGTTATATCAAATGACAACAAAGTAAACAATAATTTCGATGATAAACATGTAAGAGACTAAAAAAAAAGAAGCATTTTGTCAAAATATTGTCCTCTAAAAAAAATATTTTTATCTTTCGAAATTAGTTTTATGCAATAACTCAAAGAAGAGACAAAAATTATTGATTCTTTTTCACAATAATTTAAACAATTTTATATAACAAATTTCTATGTTTGAGAAAAAAGCCATTGGAATGGTACTATGTACACACTAAGATTCATTCTCAAGAATTATATACTTGAAAACTTAATTTGAGACAAAAAAAAGTTCATATATTCATAAATTCTCTGAATTTCCGTAGATTTATCAAATCATTTTGGGCCTCGAATGGTGTAGTTGTACAAGAAAACATAATTGGCAGAAAGAAAATATAACAACTGTTCATTTTTGTTTAAATCATATTTTAATCAAAATAGAAAAATAAAAAAATCTAAGTACAAATATTTGGTAAAAATTTCGCAAGTATGTGATATAAAAATATTTAGTCAATTTTTATAAAAATTAAGCACCTTATAAATATTTGATTAATCAGTAAGCCCCAGAATAGACGTAATTGACAAAATGACCAAATTGTTTGTTCATGCTAATAATAAGTCATTTTATTGTGTATTCTATCGAGTGAAACTTTGCATTTTATTTCCAAGAAAGTAGGTAATATTGGGTTTACGTTACGTAA
Source organism: Lepeophtheirus salmonis (assembly GCF_016086655.4). Taxonomy (NCBI): domain Eukaryota; kingdom Metazoa; phylum Arthropoda; class Copepoda; order Siphonostomatoida; family Caligidae; genus Lepeophtheirus; species Lepeophtheirus salmonis. The sequence goes on along the minus strand of NC_052137.2, from coordinate 27,247,206 downwards.
AATACATCTTAAAGATTAAAAGTTTGGCAAGAAGTATGCAACATCATTGAATGAATATACAATCTCCCAAAATTAATACTAAGTTACTACATTGAATCAGACTGGGATGCAAAATTGTAAGTCAGATTTCAATCATGTAGGTTATTTCAAGCATTTTTATAGCAAATAAATGAAATTGAAAAAAATATTGTAAATTTGGGCGAATGTATGGTTGAAGAATACTTTGCACACTCATCCTAGCATTTAAAGTTCTTTATAATAAAGAACTAAACCTATTTTTCTACTTGACCAAACAGTTTTTAAAGCTTTATTGTAACTAAATTTATTATTTATTCCCACATATTAATTTTTGGGTTAAACAAATTATTTCTTACTACAGGAGTTACTTAAGCATAAATACTCTAATGGTTAAAGGCAAACCTTTCAATCTAGGTATGATACGAATTCATAACTTAATGCCAGCTATTGAAACAATAAGAGTATGATTGATCATCTGCATAACTTGTTATTACTGGAACCAAGGATGAAACCAGCGTTATTAGTCAATTTAAATATCTAATTAAGTGATTATTAAATGCTTGAATTATAGAACTGATTTTTGAGTTACAAATGTCCTTTTTGAAAATACCTGACAAAGTGATGATGACAACAAAGATGATTTGTTCAGGGGTGAGAATGAAACCATCAATAAATTATGAAGATTTGAATGACAAGGAATAGTGGATCATTCAATTTTTATGAAATAAATCTTTAATAGATGTCAGCCCTCAAATTATGCACCTCATTTAGTATTTGAAAGGTTATGAATATTTGATTAAATAAGAAGATCATTTTTGCATTCTTAATAATAGACAAAAGTTGTCAATCTTGAAATTGAGCTCTTCAAAACACTCTATCCAGAATTAAAAAAGAGTCTAGGAGGATTGAAGATTGAAATTAGATCAAAAACAAGATTTAAATAAAATACCTCAGAACTATTTTGAAGTACTATTGAACTTATCTTAGAAAAGGAAAACTGTTTCGAAAGTATTTGAATATATACTGCATGCTGATAAAATTGTTTAAATCCAAGGCTTGAAATGATCAATCCAAAATTGAAATAAAGCAAGAGTCTTTTAAAAGATTGCAATTTTTCCATTCTTTGAATACTTTCTACTATGTTTCATAATCGAATAGAAAGACAAAACTTTTGTTGCAAAGAACTCTAGTAATAAAGTTAAGATATGTCAATAACTTTTATGAAAATTGCTAGAAAAATATCGAGATTACCCCTTCCTATTAATCCTAAAAAGGTATATAATTCATCTACCATAAAATGCATAAATATACTAGAGATATTTTTCATGTTTTTTTTTTATAGAACTAGGTATATCCGGGTGTTTGAACTTCAAATTATTTTAATGGGCGAAAGTAATTTGCAACACCATAAATGTAGTCTTAACTACTAATTTGCTGTTAGAAGTACATAGTAATGTACTAATGCAATTAAATAATGTACCCAATTTATTTATGAGAATATAATAATGGAAACGTCATAAAATATCTTTAACATTAGTTACCATTTTTTAAAAACTAACTCCAGCTCCTCTCTTTTGAATTGGTTACTAGTGCCCCTAGTGACGAGTCAAAATGCAAGATAAAAAGGATTGTGCGTTCTCTGTAAGATATCCTTTGACGACTCATCACTTGTGTAATTAAGTACTCAAACAAAAAGATAAAGATTTGAAATCCCCCAGACAATAGTTATATTTCATATATTCCTCCCCATTACCCCTTCATAAATAAATTTTTTTATCGGGAGTCAAAACGGGTACTTACTCTCTATTAAACAATTATGCTCATTTTTTTTTTTCAATTTTACCCGTCGAAAATTTTTATATTGATATTTTGGGTTTGAGTCGACGAGTGCCGGTTTCAACAATACTCATCCCTAATATATTTGTCTTTAGGTAAATATTAGTACTGAGTTTTGGTCTGAAAATCCTATACCGTTCTTATTTTTAGTTAACTAATTTGGCCCTTATAGAAGTTTGGTCTGGAAAGGTATCAAAGAAAAAATATGTTTGTATAAATCTTAGAAAAAAATCTGTTTCGATCAATTTTGCAAAGAAATTGGTATGGAGTGCTCTCATTAAAATTTTAATCTAGACTCATTCAAAACCTTATTATAAACATATATAAAAAATCCATTCGAAATAATGTATTTTTTATGGATATCTTTTTAACTACACCTTATATGCTCTTTGGAAATCAAGATATCAAAAAATATAGATTATTATATTATAAAAGCTCAACAAAGGATGACACCATTATGAGTCGATAACAACCTCTGAATTAATACTTCGTCGCTTCATATTCTCTATGCATAAATCATACTTATACAACCCATAAATCAGAACAAGGAAGAAAATCAATTTATATTTTGAGACCAATAAATCGATTTACAATTGATTTAAAATTATTAAATTTAGGTCAATGGTCTGGTATTGCGATCTAGACAGTTCTATTGGTTCAAATCGGTCGAGAAAAAAGACACTTAAGACCAACCAGAAAAAAAACAAAAAAACATTCCGTCTTGAAACAGGTCTCAACATTAGTAGGTATATGTAAATTTATAATCAAGATGAATCTACGAATAAATATGCATATATTATATAAAATGTTAACATATGATGGATATTGCCTGCAGGTGTATGAATGCCTTAAATGATCAAGAAGATAATATATGGATACTCCTATACTTTTCCTTTCTTTTTATACGATTGTAGCTTATTTGGGAATTAAAAAGAAGTTGTTTAATATTTACCGAGTCATTAATACGAATTGAATGTTTTCAATTTCTTGAATCACTAACAAAAACCAATTATGGAGAATGTAAATAAAAACCATCAAAGTGAATGGAAAAGACCTTGGATCAGAGTATATTACTATATAATTTGTTGTACATTTTGTTGAACACGTAGAATGTACCAAAGTCCTAGGTAAAATATATTCAAAGTCCTCCTTCTTTTTTATTATGGGTCCCATCAATATTAAATAGAAAATTTAAAAAATGTAGGTGTTGTCTAAATTAATATAAGGCTACTTTTAAAATATAGAGACGAACTCTATAAGCCAGAATATGATGATCAAATAATAAATAAGTTTGTAAACCCCATGTACGAGTATATACCCATAAACATTTGATAAAAATTACTCTGCTCTCCAAAAACTGGATTCTGATAAAATACATAATAATAATAATTTTTATAATGAAAACCTTTCTTATATTTAATATTGTACATTAATAGATAAAAAACAGAAGTGGTACTTAATATATTTATTTTCCCTATCAGGTGATGCTCATTGGGGGATATTTACTCCATTCCATTAAATAAGGTAAATAATTTTATTTATTATTAACCAACACACGAATAAGCTAAATTATTCAATTCATTTATTCATAAAAATGTCATCTATTAATATTTGTACGTATACAAAACTTTATGTGGTGTAGCCAGAGCACAAATAATACATCATACAATGAAACGATGTAGCTCAATAAACAGTGTGCTAGGAAAAAAAGGATTCAATGGTGTTGTTCAGGTTTAATCTTCTTATTATAAGTGAGGGATCTTTAACATTAGACCGAATAATAATCGCAGTTTGTACTTTCAGGGGAGGTCAGACCTGTACTTGTATAAAATTCATCAATGTTATTTCATGTTCTGATAACATTCAAAGGTTCGTTAAATTTAAAAGAAAGATAACTTCATTCATAATAGACTCCCAGGACAAATTCATCAGCCTCAACTATTTGCATGCCTTGTTCATCACTTTTAGTAACTCCAATGGTCCCATACAAACGCTCTCACTGAAGGGAAAACCGTTGATTTAAAAAAATAGTTATTTGATTATTTCAGTCCTGAAATCACGTCTTATTATTTATCATTTCCGCCAAGAAAAGTTGAGCGATGTCAATACCATATTACTCTGGTAATAGTTTTAGTAACAAAGGTATGTTTTTAAACATGTGAGACATATGATAGTTTGTCTGTATGTATGTCCTTTTCAAGTGTAACATTTTCTGTCCCCCCACTTCCAATTAACAGTTGATTACTTAAGTACATACTTGATAAAGAAAACGGATAATGCAAGTTAATTTAATTTTTTTTATCTCAAAGATATAAATAAAATAAAAACCATCAATTATAGTTTGTTGATACATATTTTCAACTTAACCAAATTTTGAAATTTTTTGCGTTTTTGAATCATAAAAAATCATAAAATGGAACTTTCAAAGTTTATTAAAATTCTTTCCAATTTGATCACATTGACAAAGAGTATAATTTGTGATAGAGTAAAGACTTCATTAAAAGATATAGTATTTACAAGTTATTGAAGATTTGTTATATTAAAAATCCTTTTTTATATTTATTCAGTATCAAGGATTATTAATAGTATATATATTAACTTTTGCTTTCTGTATTAAGAGTATTTTCAGGTTTCTCGAGGTAAAAAAAAAAACACAACATTTCAATACCAAAGGTAAACATTTCTTGACTAATGTTATTGTTCCACAAATGTATGTTCACTTAGTGCATAGTATTGTTGGGCCAATGGAATATCAATTCCTTACGTCAGTCTACTCTATCAGAAGTTATAAAAAAAAATCCTTCTTAGACAGAACACCCCTCCCAAAAAAAAAAACCCGATCTGTTATGAAGTTTCTTTTCATAATATGGGTCTGATGTTTTTCCCTGGCTACTGCAAAAAATAGCAATTAACTTGTTAATACATGTAGTTTAATCAGACTAAAATATATGTACAAAATAAATAAAGTATTTATAAAGTCTTAGCGTCAGAGTTGAACACCTGATAATTTTTGTTAGTCCGCTTATATAAATTCACTGCCATTCCACTTATTTTCTAGTTTTACAAGTACGCCAAGACTAACTAATCTACAACAGATACTGAAAGATTATTGACAGGCTGTTTCTTACAGGCAGGTTGTTTTTCTGTCTTATTGCTCTAAACTTTTGTACCTGTTCCTCCTCACTTGGTCTCTGGAAGAAACTCTAATAATCCGACTTGGCAGAGGTTGAAGAGCTAACAATTTTTCAATTTACATTTTACTCTTTCGTTAGTGAAATTGCTGAATAGTAAAAAAATATACGTACTAAAATAACATGTCTTCTTAAATTTTTTATCCTGAAGTAAGAAAGAAGACTATCACTGCCATATAAATAAGAATAAAGGGTATGTGATACCAACTTTATTCTACTGTGCATTGTCAAGATACATAATCCCAAATATGTAAAAATATATATATTTAATTACATAATAAACAGTTGATAGTAATTACGTCATTTAAATTTGGTAACCCTATTTAACTATTCTTTATAACTTTCACGTGAAAATAATAATTAAATGCTAACAGTACTTGTATGAATATATAAAATCGAGAAAGTAAATCAATGAAATATTTATAATTTCGTACCTATTTTTAGAATCAAATTAGTACCCATCATATTTTGATGAAGTTGCGTGGTTTATTTAAAATAGTAGTTACAATACTATACATAATTTTGTAGCTACAATTGCACGCATGGGTCCTCACATCAAAAAAAAGAGGAAGACTCCCATAAATCATAAGAAAAAAGAAATGAGTGACTTTTAAGCAAGGCAGCTAATTAAATTTCACTAAAACTCGATTTAAAACATCAAGATCATAAAAAATTGCATATTATTAGATATATTGTTCCAGAAGAATACTGACAAGTATTGGCAATAACAAGTTGATTCAAAGTAATAAGAAGTATTTTTATAAAATCTCAGGCTATAAAATATCCCAATTTACTAATAGAGGGTTAAAGAAGTCAAATTGATGTCTCAGTTTTAAACATGGCTAGAAATTTTATGGAAATGTTAATTTACAAAGCTAGTTGATTGTCTCTGGTTGAATGTAAAATGATCTATTTATGACCCAGAAACACAAATGATACTGAAAAAAATCTATAAGAATATTAAGTATAAATGTGTATACCTATAGAGTGGCTCTAAGAAATAAAATACATCCTCTTTGGAAAGATGTAAACGACATGATAAAAGAAAATATCCTGCTTTCTCCTCCTTCCCAAAATTATGGCCTTTCTCTCTTTTTGAAAACACTAAAAAATCCTCACTATGATTACTATTGAAATATATAAATTAATATGTTAAATACATATTCTGATTTCTAAACTACCTACACAATAATAGTTAAAAGATTGAAGATATATCTGATCCTATCGTAACTCTAAAGAAGCTCACCGTTGGTGATTGAAATATTCTTTGAAACGGTGCGCCTTTTTAGTGAAATGATTGAAACAGCCAACATGATATAAAGTCGGTATATTGATGACAGCTGTATGTGTCATAAAATCGTTGATATTGACCAAACAGTTCGTATACATATAAAATATTCTTTGATGTATGTAGGCTGGTAATAGAAAAACACAAACAAAACAAAAACACAAAAGAGGTTGATTATGCTCTAACGCATGACAAAAAATTTCCAATTAATTGATTTTTTGTCATTTCCCATTAATTAATTTTTCACAATCTCAAAAAACTCTATAAAAACAAAAGAAAGCAAATCTATTTTGAAAGAAAAGTAACGTAATTTAAGATAAGTTTTAATTTTTTTATTTTGCTTTCAAGCATTATGTATTTATTATTTCATACATTTTTCCCTAGTCATAAAGGTCTTAAATAACTTTTTTCATAAACAAAGTGATTGATGATGGATAGAAAATAGTTTTTTATTATAAAAAAAGGTTAATTCAATAGGAAATTTTCACAAGAAGAGAGATAAGACTAAAATTTATTGTAGTATTATGGACAGTAGACCAGTTTTAAAATAAATTTTATGTATATGGAATTAAAAGACAAAATTCTTAAGTCAGACGAAGTAAAAGTAATAAATATAATGTTTATTTATACCTAATGAGTGCAACTTAATCAGACGAAATTATGGAACATTTAAAAACAATTATAAATCTATCAGTTAAATTTAAAAAAAAAAAAATGATAATTTAAAAAAAAAGTAAACCATTACTTAAAGGTTTTGACTTTAAATTTATCAAGGTAACAACCTATAATTGTTTTTAAATTTTAACCATTTAAAGGTAGAAACCTCAAAATTAAAAAAAAAACAAACAACAAATGTAGAGTGGAAAATTCATGCAATTAGGAGTAATTTTATTTATAAAAATCCTAACTTCATTGACCGATATAGTTTCATGTAACATATATTATATTTTCCTATATAATATTTTGTTTAATGATTCCTTTGCTTTCTTTTACTAGGTAAGTGAAGCTATTATTTTTACCATATACCATAAAAAAATTAAGGTCAAGAATTAAGTTAATAGTTTTTTTGTTTTTCTTCAGAAAAAAAAAAAAATTAAAACAGGAGTTTTGTTAAACTAACTGATAGCTTTTGATAAAATATATTTTTTTCCTATAATATATTAACCATTTCTACATCTTTAAGGCCTCATAATTCACAAGGTTGGATTATGATACAGATCCAACATTGCGTATCTAAGCTACTATATAAGCTACTATCTAGCCATTGTTGCGTCTTGACGAAGGTGAGGAGGTTCCAATTATTTAAACAAAGGAATCCAGGATGACCGAGAGAAATGAGGAGAGGAAAGACGTGGAGGAATAAAACAAGGCTTATTTATAAGAACATCTGTATTCTTATTTATGCAAAAACCTACTCTGATAAATACATAAAATACACGACTATTTATACTTAAAACGAGGTAAAAGATCGTATTTTACACATATATATATTTACAAGAAAATAAGAGAAGAGAATAAGGCGGAAGAAAACACTAATACATTACATTTTCTGAGGAAGGAAACTAAAGACCCAAAAACATTTTTTTATATTAATGCAGCAAAACAGACAAAATACAGGATCGTTTGACCTAAGTAAATGATAGGAAAGATACATTTTATATTAAATCGAATATCAGTTACATAAATACCGACCAGGAAAGGTATCTTTAGCAAATTGCAAAGTATTTCGTATAAATTTAGATGTAAAAAAAACCCAATTGGCGTATGGTTCAGTTTTAACAATTAAGAATGTAATAAATGTGCTGTTGTATTGTGATCATAATATGAATTACGTGTACAATGTCTCCAACAGTCGGATGAACAGGGATATAGCTGTCAAGAAGCTTGATGAAGTACCTGACAAAATTAAATTATTTTTTAACTAAAAATGCTATTTCAATCAAGGTATTGAGGATTTTTGTTTCAAATAACAAAATTTGCCCATCTTTTAAATAAAAACAATGGCAAAAAACAAAACAAATAAACAACAGAGGTTCTGATATTGTTAATATTATATTTATACTATGATTTGATTTGTGAATGAAAATAATATATTTCAAAATTGTGAAGAGGTTTTGTGATTATAACCTCCTTCGTTTAAATTCTTTTTTTCACCTCTTTTGATCCTTTTTATTAAAGTCATTCTTATAGGTCAGTGATAATGGAATACTCATTATCTTTTTTTTTTTTTACAAATTATTAATCAGAAAGAGCCAAAACAATGAAAAGGAAAATAACTAGAATCATATTTTATAAAAAAACAGGGAAAAATAGATATTGAATAAAAAACATAAATTAGGAATTTCTGTATTAGGCGGAGCAAAATAATCTCCTAAATAGGAAAGTATAATAAAGTGATTTATTTTCACCAATATCGTCTTATGTAGAGTTCTAGAAAATCTGATCAAAAACGCATACAATATTTTTGTATTTTCCTATATTAGCAGTATTTTTTTATTATTCCAAAGCTGTTATCATTATTCTTAATCCTTTAAACGTCTAAATATAAAGTAGTCAATGGTATATGTAAAGACGGAGAGTAACATTGATGATTGGTTGCGTAATTATAAGTATCTAGTTGTAAATTGGAATTTTCTTTGGTATGTAGAAAACCCTAAAATTTACACGATAACTTCGACAATTGGAAGAATGTATGAATGAAAAACAGCTAAGCTGTCACACCATTTCATTAAATAAGCTGCTAGTAGCCTTGGAGAAGAGGGAGATAAACGTTCGTTAGACTGTTAGTACACCATAATGAAAATTCGTACACCAACTAGAGTCAAAAATGGCTCAGATGAAGACTCGTTACCTCCAGCTTTTATACAAACAAGTCCCAAAAGAACGAAGAAGAGAGGACCGCTCCTTTAGTGGCAAGGAGCAGAGACCTCCCAACATATATTTTATGAGTGTAATAAGATATCTTCAGAAGCAAAGTCGAGAAAATTATCCTAAAGGAGTTTGGTATAACTCAGACAAAAGCAGACTGTATGTTTGTATGTATTGTATCCATTCCTTAAAAGCGGAATCAATTTTCTCCAAAGTCATCTCCATGATGTACATAGCAAGGTGCAAAGTCTCCACAAGTATGGTTGATGTCATTAAGAGAAACATTGACCTTCTTCGGGGGCTGTAGGAGGTATAATGTTTATATTGGCATTTACAATAAACATACAATATAGATATACACAGAGGTTGGGCGAACTCAATTTAGATAATTATTCCGAGGAGAAGTAATTTGTAATATATAAGAAATTTTCTCACCTTGTTGCATTTCTTAATGACTTCTTTTATTATAGATTTTATTTTACTAAATTTTGTGATCAAATTTTTTTTTTTTTTTTAAAGTTATTATTTATTGTTAGTATTAAGTAATCTAAGTGTGGGAACTAAAATATAACAAGTTTATTTAAGAAAAATATATATAATAAGCTGCAAGTAGCTATGTGATGAAGGAAAAAAACCGCAAAGGATAGAGAGGAATTACTCCAATGTCGATCCCTAATTCTACTCTAAGTAGATAAGGAGTCACATTGATTATATTAAAACATCATAATAGCTAATCAGCTCCAATTCCAAACATTCTTCAAATCGTCAAATTTCCTTGGCAATTTCTCAGTTTCCTTTTTTAAGCATCCCGACAGATCATATTTTCTGCAAATCTATACGATTTACAAATCTATGTATATGTATAATAATTAATATGTTAAATTTAAGGACAAATATTTTATACTTTTACACCTTTCAAATCATAAATAGATTATCAATAATTTGAATTTTACCTTTATAATATTTAAATACCGTATTATTTTTAATTGTAATTAAACATTCTAATTTGGACTAATTTTGGCTAACCCATTTAGAGTTTATCAATTGCTAGAAATGGTATGTTCGTATTAAATACAGATTAGGAAAAAATATAATAACAATTCTTCGAAAATTGCCCGTAGGAACTTTGGTATCAATAGAAAATTGCATACAGGATAATAAATATCTACAAACAAATTGCCCTTAATTATACTATATATTTATTGGTTAATATACTGGAACATCTATTGATATATCTATCACAACTTCAGGCGGCACAGATAAAAAAAATTAAAATTCCATCTGTATAATTATCCGAATCATAAAAATACTTTTTCATACTCTGGGTTTTCTCAAAAAATTGGAAAAACTGTAGAACATAATAGGGAGTGTCGAAGCTGCTATTGTATAAGAATTATAGGGAATTTAGGAGGGGTAATTTTTGATAACCCTACGTACACAGATAAACTGGAGTATAAGCAGTTATATACAGGCTTAATTGTTGTGGCGGTGGTTATTTTTATGGTGTTTAGAGGTCCAAAATTATTATACACAGATTATGTGTCTCTAAGGTACAATTTTGAAAGTTTTTGAGTAATTTTATTTTCCAAATTAGCAGATGGGAAAATAATTAACAGATCCTTACAAGGGTCAGAGCCATTTGTACCAGTTGGAAACTTGAAATTTACAGAGTTGTATTATTTTGATTTGGAAGGTTCTGTGTCAGGAAAGTAGAATTCTTTGTCATTGTATTTGTAGCCATGTATCTCAAGTACCTACTGCAAAGGTGTTCAGGCTCACAAAAATGGCTCATAAGACCATCTACGATGGTAAGAAGTGGGTAGACCACAACGAAATCATAGAGAGGAAGGAGGGATTTTTCTGATGATGACTGTTTTCCGAACGGCAATTTTCCTGCTTATAATCCTTGATGAACTTAAATAACACGCCATGACAATTATGATTTTCCTATACATAATGTATACAAACAAGTGCCACGCCTACAAAGAGTCAAAAAAAATTATTCGCCGCTGCCCCTTTTCCTCCTTTTCTATATTAAAATCGATGTTTCATACAAAATGTAAATAATTTGAATAAATTATAGATATTTGAGCCCCCTACAAATTACTTAGAATGAGGGATTTTTTTCTGTACGAAAGCGTTTTAGAAATAACATACATACATACAATATAGAAAAGAAAGCAATTGAGTACTCCATCAACAAGCCTTACTGTATTTTTGGAAAAATCTCCTTTATATAACATTAAAAAAACCAAATCATGCATCTACATGCAAACATTTCTTGAGAGCTTTACCTTACATATAAAATTTTCATCTATAAATTATTTTTCTTATTAATTTTTTATGACTGAAAGGGTATTACAAAAAAATTCAAAGGATCTCAAATGTTATTAATCATTTTGAATATAAAAATATTTTTTCACACTCCATTCACATAATTGCATAAATAATATATTTCAAAGTAAACTACAAACATGGATATTAGACTGTACCGTAATGAAAAAAGCTCGGATTTTGGTATTACAATGTATTTTTATTTTGCATTTTATTTATTTAATCAAGAAAAAAACCAAGGCCATCCAAAAAAAGGTCATTGACATGTTTTGTTTTGAAAATTTGTAAAATATCGAATAATATAATTGCTTATGCTGTTCCTATAAAATTATTGAGTTAAATCGAAATACAGGATTTTTAAAGAATTAAGCATTGTAAAGTAGAAGTATTTTCAACTATACTCTAATTTGACACATGATATTAGTGTTTTAGGCCTAAAGGTATCACAGTAAAATCTTCTTTTAACAATGCACAATTTTCTCTGGCCTCATCCTATCCCCTTAAAAACCCGGTTTTAGTACAAACACATAAATATGGACAGTACGTCTGGTACGAATGTCACTTTACCAAACCAATTATGTATCCTTAGGACAACATATCCCGTCTTCTTTCAATGAGGAACAAAAATGTTGTGCCCCTATGTGTATTTTCTGCAATTTAAATGATAAAGTAAACAACTAAATTTTTGGCAACGCGGTTAGACACGATACTCGACTCTTTAAAAAGGATTGCAAGGACACACTGACAATGATTTCCTGGAAGCGGACAAAATCGTCCAAAGTCCTATTATTAAGACAAATAAACAAAAAAATGACGATGAATCCCGGCCTATCGATGAATGTAATGCCTGGCAGCATCAATGGTGCGTTTCGTTCAACAGTCCATCGTGTCATCAATAAAGACCCTACGGTACCACTGCTATGTACGTTGCAAGGAACATCTACTAAACCTATAAAACAAGGGGGAAAGGGTTACCAAACTAATGCTTTTATCAAACTATAACAAAAGCCCTTTGGAGCTTTTGTATGCCAATCAAGAAACAATATTCAAAACATTTATCATTTTAAACTACAAACACTGTCCTTTAAATTATTCAAAATATGACATTTTATGATATATTTGACATTGAAGCCAGATTAAATCATTACTTCTGATAATTCAGCCATTTTAATAAAATATGGAAAAGTATAGCATTCTTACGTCAAATGTAACATGTGGAATGAATGCTCTTTTTGTTAAATAGGTTAACTGAACCAAATTGGGTGAAACAATACTATTTTAATTGTTTCTATCATAACAATTATAAATATTGTTTATTGATGTGAATTGTGTGTAATTTTTGGCTGGTCCGTTTTTTTTTTTGGAATTGGTGCTATGATGAATGAATTTTCTTTTCCTTAGCTATTTTCATTATTATTCCACTCCTGAGTAGTGAACTTATTTTTCTACTGCATTCAATTATATTCAAAACTTTTTTGAACATTCGTGTGTGCTCATAAAAAGGAGTACCTTGTTGGAGTCAGAGTAGAAATGAGGATCGACATTGGAGTAACTTTGTCTATGTCCTTTGAGAGCTGGTGTAATAAAATGTCATGACAGTTTATCTGCTCTATTCAAAAGAAAAAAAAGAAATTGTGAGAGTTACAGGTTATGTTTTGTTGATGTGTTTTTAGCATGCTATATGCAATATATAAAAAACCTCAATAGGAAAAGAATATACCTATACACTATACGGGAGTAGGAATAACAACAAATAAGGTATTATGGGAAAGCTGATGTGATTGAAACTGCGTTATTCGGGGATGTATGTATGTATAGCAAATTGGTGACTATCAAAATATATTTAACGGGTAAGCCAATAATCCTTTTGCATACTTTTATAACCAAATTTACCATATTAGGGGGGATTAAATTGATCATAATAATAGATGATGATGGATTTTATTAATTCAAAGGCTTTATTTGCAGTGCTGCAATTTAAATAACAAATAATCTAATAACAACAAGGTCATCAGAAAGACTCATGCTTAAAATATATTTTCTTTGTTTTATGCACTTATACCTATCTACTGCACACAGTTCTTTCAAAACAACAATGCACCTTTCTTCTCAAGGGGAATGTCGTTACATTACGTGCTTAAGTTACAAATACTTCAAATTTATTTATTCTAAAATGAATAAAAAAAAATGTTCAGCATTCTTTATGAGAGATAATAGAAATTAGAAATTTATCTATGTAATATGATCAGGGGGTATAACTTTACCATAAATGATCATAATGATCAAAATAACTTTCTTTAAAGCCTTAAGGCATATATTCATTCTAAATAATACATTTTTTAAATCAACGTAAACATTTAACCTAATGCCATACAATTATTATCATGTATTGGCTAGAAAAACCCGACACGACACTTTAAAAATTAATTAAAATGAGACTAACAACACGAGGGAAAACAAAAATTAAAAAACTGGGGTATATCTGATATATAAATATGATCAAGAAGGGAGGATCTCAAGGCAGTTCAGACAAATTATTATCATTGGTAAATATTATATACTTTATGATCATATTTCCCATCGATAGAGAGGGAGCTGAGGATAATAATAGCCTGAGAGACGTAATCATGGAGCTTCAAAGTGCTTGCTTCACTGCGAATAATATTATTTGGAGATAAGCCATTCAATTTTCCAACTATCCTTATACGTAAAAATGATGCAATCCAAGGGACTTAGTGTACATTAAAGTTGTTACAGGTCTCTTCCTCCACTATCCTGAGGGCTGGAGTAATTTTTACACAGTTTTTCATGGTCAAAAAACAAACAAACAACAATTTCACTCTTCAGGATCTACCCCGGACATTTTTGTAAAAATGCAAGATGTTCCCAGTCTGTACATCAATCAGTTTTTTTATTGTATCGGTGAATTTATTCTCAATTACTTAATCTTCTAATCCTAAAAAAGCAAATATTTTAGCATCAACCAAGTTTGCCTTAGAAGTGAGAATTATTTTTTGTGATAAAAAACAAAAATAATTAAATTTTTAGACCAGATAGAGAAAAAAAAAGATAAGATTGGCTCTAAAGCCAATTTAGTCAGAAGGCATTGTAATATAATATTAGGCTATTCCTTATTGGGTTGAGTTACACAGGAATTACCAACTTACTATGTTTTTCTTAATTAGTATACATCGTACAACATCGGAAGAGAGAGCCTATTTTTTTTGTAAACAATCACTGAAGACCTTGAAACATTTTTTGTTCAAGTGTACTCATATATTCTATATAATGAACCAATTAATTGAAATGTTTTTTTAAAGTGTAAGTAGAGCCTGGGCATGAAGAATTTTGATAGAGGCTCAGCTCAAGAAGAAATTAATTGTATTGCTGCTAAAGTGTTATTTCTTATATCTAAATTCAAACATACAAAAACACCATTGCTTGAGGATTTAACATTAATATTTCGAATAAAATTATAATTAATTGATTATAGGGTAGAAAGACACATCAAGGAAGTAAAAGATGGCTAATAATTTGGTTTTAATTCATATTTCAAATACAAGCACCTCCCTAGGATATTGAGACACCCCAAAGAGGAGCCTAGAAATAGGATAAAATAAGCCTCAGTTACCTAATTGAATAGTTTTTTATAAAATTATTTTAAACCATTGAATTCATAATTGAAAATAGCAGTTGGGAAAAATAATTTTACATTTTAAAAAATCTAAAGAATTGACTTTTTTTGACAATTTAATAGGTTTTTTCTTTTTAAAAGCAAAGGATGTGTGGTTAAAATTGTGTTTAAAATTATTTTTTTAGCGTTTTTTATAAGTTCACTTGAGACAAAAGTGTTAATAAAAACTGAGGAATTTGGTTCCTAAGAGAATGCCATTCCAAAATTTGCCAGAAGGCCCCACTAATCACGGAGATTCAAAAGTAAAAAAATGAAAAATACTGTGCCATCGGAGTAAGTAAAAGAAGAAACTTGGAGTAGTAAAAAAGTTGAGTTATCAAAAAAATGCAAGAAGTAAAGTGCTTCAAATATGGACACATTAAAGCTCTGTGCTCTGCTACAAAAACACACCATATTTGTAGCATGAAATAAATTTCAGGATGAGAATTAGGACTTCCTAATAGAATCATAGGTATTGCAAAAATGAAGTATACAAAAGAAACGGTAAGGAGTGAAGAGGAGGGTGAAATGAACGAAAAAGAAAAGGAAGGAACCATAAGATCCAGTAGTCATAATCTTGATGGAGATTCAACGAAAGAAGAAGTAACAGTTGTCAAACATGTAAAAACTGATTAATCTACAACTAAGCTTAGTCAATGTCAATATCTGGAAGGTAAAAGAAGCAGATAATAGGCCAAAATTATGAAGATAAATGAAGAACAACCGGAGCAATCCTTTATATAAATAATTTTTGTATAGAAGAACAACCCCTCAGAGAAGATTGGAAGATGGTTTTGTGGAATAAATCGGATCTTCCCAGACCAAAATCTTAGCTAAAAATAAAATTTTGACACAAGATAAAATGAAGATACTTTTTTAGTTGATCCGAGCGCCTCAAAATCATTCTGTTGATGAAATTGTGAGCATTGTGAGGAGATCATCAAAAAATCCTAGTAAGACATTTTGTGTAAAACAAATTAATTTTTAATTTGAACAAATGATTCTCCTCATTTCCTCAAATTATTTCGAAATCATACTATTAAAGGCCACCATGGCCTCAAAGGCCAGCAAAAAATGCCACTATTAATTTTTTTTTGAAAAAAAATTAAAAAATCCAAAGTTCTCAATATTTTATTATTACATCACCATAATACTTTGTCAAAATTACGATTATAATTTATATTATAAGCAATATTAAAAAGTTATTTATTGTAACGATGAATTTTTGTTATTTGAAGTACAATTTACGACGCTCCCCATTAATTAATCAGAATAAAATACTGAAAGCAATAAACGAAAATTTGTCGAGGAATACACATGAAGTTTTCACTCAATTTTGATAAAAGTCATTTGAACTTCTTTTGTGTTGACGGTCCATTTATGTTTGTTTGAAATGTACATTTGTTATGAAAAAAATGGTAAAATTTCCTTTTTACAATAATATGATATTTCATACTAGTACATTTGTCATATTCTTTCTCCTAATATATTATCTTCATTCTTTTAAATGTTGTATTAGTCATAATACTTGTGGTTTGTACCACAAGGATCAAAAATACATATATTTAATAATAAGAGAGGTCACTTTTTTGTAGTAAATATCAAATAATATGGGGAAAATATCTTTTAAAAAGGTTAATTTAGTTGTATACAATGCCAAATAATATAAAAATTTAGTCAAAAAAATAAATTAGCAAATGTCACACTAATAAATTATAAGTAAATAGAGCATGAACAAACTAAAGCTGCAAGGTGTTGTGTATATGTATTATTTTGCCGCAAAACAGTCCCAATGGCTGTTTTTACAAACTAGTATAAGTAAAAAACGCTTGCACCCAAATTGAGTTGACATCATTAAGTTATATAATAAAAGACAAAAAAAAATTATTATTCCAATTTATAGGAAATTAATTTTAATATATATCATTCATTTAAGATATTTTTACTTTAATGATACTTATAAAAATAATTTACATGGGTCAACATAAAAACAATTTGGATAAAAAATAAAGCAAAGGTGCTAATCATTATTTTTTTAACTTATATTTATTTATATAAAAACAATCAATTATTCCATTAACATATTTGAGTTAATTATTAGCATTGTATTCCAATTTGTGAGATGGGTTCAGATATTTAAGAAGTTTAAGTATAGTTTGAATGCTTTAGTTTGTTTAAAATACAAATATTTACACCAATATGGGACGTTTGTGATGTAACCTATCACTTTCTAATAATTTTTTTGTGAAGATCAATTTTGCTTCTAAAAGGGGAAATTACATTACACCTTAAGGTTTTATAAGAATAATTTGGTGATAGGAATTAATCATAATTTGTCAAACTTTTCAAATGTAATCCATACATAATTTTGAGAAAAATAATTACAGCTTGCTAATATGTTGATAAATCAGATGTCTACTCATAATATTAATGGAAAAAAAGTATCAAACAATGTTTTAAAAGTATTTCCATTTTTGCAAAATGTGCTTAATTTTTTGCAAATTAAACGACTTTTTTTTTCTTAGTGTAACGTAATTACTAACATATATTTTCTTTTAAAAAAACACATTCATCCATTCTACTGTTACTAACTTCAATTTTTTTAATAGGTATAATACATAAATGAGGAAAAAAGGGCTTCTTTTTATATGTATATATATATATATATAAAAGTACATATAATTATACATCAGTTGTTAGGCAAAGTATTTTATTATGGATAAAATCTACCAAAAAGTAAAGCCTTTGTTAAATTGGTTGTTCTATTTACAATTTATAAAGGAATAAAATTTTCACAAAAAATTATTCAAGGTTGTTTTATCAACCTTCAAAATACAATGCTCATAATTTCATAACAATCTTTGGTTTGTGAATTATTCTGATAATTGTGACGCTACTTTTTTTTTTTTACATAAGCAATGGGTCAAAAAAAAATTCGTATTTTAGTTTTACATTGCTTTTTAATAGAAAAATTCCGTTTAAGCTAAGCAATTGCTTGAAAAGTGTTATAGCAAACTCTGCTCCTTAGAGGCAATACAAAAATCAAAAAGAAAAAAAATTATAATAATTTAAAAAAACAACAATTTTAAACAAAAAATAAAGCGTGTTCACTTATTGCCCTCTTTTTAGGGATTTTAGTAATAAAAAAGTCCTTGTACAAGACAGATTTGTCTTCTTTCTAAATAACGGGGCCAGCATTCTATAATTTTTATGGAAGAAAATGATTACAATGTTAAAACTATTGAAGTTTTATGTTCTTACTCATCATGCTTAAAGAATAAACACCAAAATATTTAACAGAAAATACAATATTTGACTTATGAGACCAAATTTATTTCCTTCAATAGTTTTACAAGTTGACCCATAGGAATATGACGTGAGAAAAATATAACTAAAGTTTATGATTAAGAATCTTTTTTTTTGACAATAATTGTTAATAATATGTTCAAAAACATAAAAAAATCAGAAAACTATATAAATAAAGTTTTAACTCAATCGGGAACCTCTATAATCAGTTTAATTGTTCTGAAATTTGGCATGGATCTGTTTTTCAAAGTATTCAAAATATTTTACATTGTAAGACATTTGTTTTACAAGTGACTTGGATATTTTAATGTTTTTTTTTATTTCGATGAACAATATATTAATTTTAGGTTTCCTTAGCTGATGTCACTTATTTTTACATTATATTTATCTACAAAAACACTCATTTGAAAACATTTCATGTGACTAAGCACTCTTATGAATAATTAAGTGGAGCTAATATTGGTTGTCATAAACTCTGTATTGACAAAACTGTGCTGTTTTAATACCTATTCCATTAAAAGATAATTTATAGGCAAAAATTATGCATACAAGCTTTCAGTTTTTAATCCATATTTTATAAAAGTTATATACATAATACATGTTTAATTTTATTATAAGTAGACAAATTTTACCCTCTCATACTAGTACATTTTGGTAATGAGAAAGTTTATCAAAAATCTAATCATGTTTTTTTTTGTAAAGTATATAATTTTTAGCATATGAAGTTATTTCATGGAAAAAAAATGTTTTAATAAATATTTGATGTATATAAAATATAATTAAATAGATTGTCACACTGAGCAAAGGAGTGTCTTAGATTGTGCAAAACGTAGATAACCATAAAATTTGGAGATTAAACAGGGGAAAACAGTCGGGTTGATTGAGCATCTTCATAAAACGTCACAATTATTTTCAAAATTTAATGGCCAAAAAAAAAAAAAAAAGAAGATATTCGAAATTTTTTTCAAAAAATTCTATGTTAATATTTATCATTTTGGAGGCCTTAACAACATGTTTTTAATATACATTATAAATATGTTATTTTATTTTATAGAATCTCATTTCCATATTGTAGAGAATATATTTACTACTACAAAGTAAATAATGATATATTTTGGTCTAATGAACCTACTTTTTCGTTCTAAATCGGTAAAAAAAGTACAAATCAAGTCATTTTTATGGATTTTCAGTATCTTTTACTTTGATTTAATTCAATATCACTCTTTATAACTGGCATAATGTAGTATTTATAAAAAGATAAAAGTTTTTTTTTTCTTAAAGCCATTTGATAGAGTTTAATCAAGATTTGTTTGAAATTTGTCAATTTTGTATAGTTATAATATTAACTATGAACCTTTAATTATAATGTAAGTTATTACGTCAGTAAAAACACTTAAAATTATTTTTTCTTCATTGTTAATATGTCGTCATAGTTTTAACCCTCAATGCAAGGATTTTAATTTGTAGGTGAAAAAAAAAAATTAATTTTTAAATCCAAAATCCAATATGTTAATTTGGAAAATTTATTCGATTCCACCAAAAATATACATCATTTTTCGTTATATTATACTGATTCGTATTTATTATTTTGTAATAAAAACCCAGAACTAATGCCAAATTTATCCTAAATTTGGTATGTCCTATATATGGGGCATAATGCAGTAAAGAGCATTTCTCTCTTAAAGATGAATTCCTTCCTATTTTTTCTATATATTTTTTAAATGTATAATAAATTAATTATTTATTTGATTGAATATAATTTTATAATATTTTCCCAGCACAGAAGTTATTTTAAATGTTGAAAATTCTTCTGTCCACAGCACTAATACATTTTCTCCTTCTGAAAGCATAGAGAAGGCAGCTAATTTAATCAAGGGCCGAAAACCTTATTCTTTCATATAATATTTTTTCTTCTAACTTTTTTGAAAATGGGTACATTTCTCATGGCAAACATATTAAGGAATATAGTCAGTATATAATATGAAATCTGTAACTTAGACGGATTATAAAATATAGCAGATTATCATTCGCAAGCCTAGTAAGATAGATATACTTAAGTGCTAACCAAACATAATATATTATAATTTTTGACAATAAATTCTACGATATGGGAAACCCAGGAATGGAAAGATCTGCATTTCATATTTTACGTGGAGTTGCAATTTATATTCTGAAATTTTCTGCTAGAGTTTTTTAAGTTTTTTCTATAAAGGAATACTTTCCATTGTTTCTAGTTCCTTCGTTACATGTAAAAATGTTTTCTTGAACTATTTGTCATTGGATTTGTATCTCAAGAATAGAAATATCCATCAAATGAAGATTGGTAACATAAGTTGTTATCTAATCTTACTGGCTTACAACCTTGCTTTGCAAAATATTCCATTATTACTTCATCATGAGAAAGATTGTATATAAGAGCATTTATGTTGTTTGTTTAAGAGGGAATTATCACGGAAATGCAAATTTGAGCATTGAGTTGTAAATTGATAATTCAGTTTTTCCAATAACTTTTCATAATTGAAAGAATATATACTTACTACCCAGATATAGTCGATATGCCAATTGAAATCTTTAATTCAAGTTGGGTAAAAAGCTTACCTAAGAACTATTCAAATTGGACGGTTTTGCAATTAATTTAAAATTATATTGAATAAAGAACAGTTTAAAAATTTATGAGATATCAATCATCTGTCATATCCAGATTTCAAATTTAGAATTAAAAAAAATAAATGATGTAAACCTGGTTTAAGTGGTCACCTTTCATTTTGCCTTACCGTGTAATGCAAGTGTTCTTGTATATCTTTAACTTCTCTGATTATAAGTAATACCAAAGGCTATTTAGTAAAATAAGTAAGAGGAGACGTTGATAAATAAAGCGTCCAAAGACTGTTATTTAACCAATACATTTGTCATTGGAATATACCAGGATATACGGAGAAATCAATATACCGATATATCCATTAAATTGGATTTTTTCTGATTGTTGGATGGGTATAGTCCAAACATGTTTCTATTGATAAAAATAAAGAAATAATAGGTATGTACAGAGCCCTTGAAGTTTGAAAATTTGTAAAAAAAATATTACTTTTTCCTAAAAGTATTCAATATAAGTTAGAAAAGAGAAATTTATAAGAAAAAATATTTCAGATAAACAAACAAACTTTTAAATTTTTTTTAGATTTTCTCCTAAAATGAAAAAAAAAGAAGTCCACTTTACGATTTAAAACGTACACTTTTCTTATTTTTTAATGTATAATATAAAACCTATACAAAAATGATGAAAAAAGTTTTTTGAAATTTTTAAGATCTAAGAATATATTTTTCTTTATCACTATTAAAATCAATTCAAATATTAAATGTATGCATGAATATTAACTTATTTTAACTTTTTTTTGTTAACGATGGTCATCATGATATCTTTATAGATGAAATACTTTCAATATAAATATTTGGAGCTATATTTATAAGAGTAAGTTCAGAAATGGCGTGTCCGACATTTTGAACGTAGCGTAGATACATTTTACTTCACTTTTTTTCAAGGGATACTTTTTGTATGCAATATATTAAAAGAATAACAAGGTTTATAAATTTTGAGATTCCTAAATCCATTTTTTATCTAAAAAAATAAATTTCGATATAAAAGAGGCTTTTTTAATTTTTTTCTTGTTATTACAACAATTAAAGAGTCTCTTTTGTAACTTTTTTGGAGATATCTTTTTTTTTAAGTACTTTATTGCTCAGAATGAGTTGATAATATTTAAGAAATTTGGAGACTTATGGTTCCATTTTTACTAATAAATGTCATTTTAATATACAGAAGTTTTCAAGTTTGGAAAAAGTTTAAAACTTTCAGTCTTAATGGGTTTAATGATTATTTTTTCATCTAAAAATAGTTATTTATTATAAACAGCTTCATTTTGACAATTTTCTAGTGAAATACTATTTTTTTCTATTAATACTGAACTTTTTAAACTTTAAAGGCTGTGCATAAGTTCTAAACAATGGTCAAATTGGCTCCTACGTTATGTTTCTTCATTTATTACCAAAATAAACTTGTTTAGACTATGTACCTCTAACATTTTGAAAAAAAAAAAACAAAAACATTTTAGATCCATTCATATATATATAATTCGACTATGAAATTTGTGCTTTCTTTGGGGTACGTTGTAACCAAAGTCGTTGCCATACCATTTTTTAAAAATCCCGCATAATATACAGACAAAGCAAGTGGAGTAACAATACTCAGAGCAACCGGAGATTCAGTTCACAGAAGAGGAACGCAGATACTCCGTAAATATGTATCCAATTAATAATCAAGCCGACTGTGATCCCCTGGATAACCGAGATAGCCAGAAGCTGCCCCTGGATATGACAGCAGGACCCTGCACCTGACCAGGTGTCCAAGTATCTTATCTGGCTAGAGGAGAACTGCTAATACTTCGTTACCAAGGACGTGTGACCCCCCAGAAGTCCTGATCTTATGGATTATTTTGTCTTGCACTACTTTGTGGCATACACTAATAGAAGTGCCTAACCAAATTTGGTAAGTCTGGTGGCCATCGTCAAGGAAAACTTTACATCCTCACACACTGGCCTCGTCATCAAGGCCTGCTTCAGCTTCAATGTTCGTAGTGAGGCTGTGACCAAGGTTAAGGACAATTTTATTGAGTAAGCCTTGATACACATGGTTTTATTTATTTTTCAAATAAAAGTATTAGAAATTAGGGATTTGATGTGTTCTTTTTTTTCAAATACAATAGAGAGTGCGGATAACATCTTCAAGCCCAGTACTATATTTTGGTCCTAGTCATTTCCTGTCCTCAATATTGAATCTAAGGAAATATTCTATATCCAAGTGCACAATATACAGCATAACAATGCACATAATAATATATTCCTTTATTACATAGACAGCCTGGATTACTTATTATGCATGGATGGGTTTGTAATTTATACTTGCATTGCATACAATCAAATACAAATATATTTATTAATATGAACGAACAGCTCTTTTTTAGTAAGCAATGCCAAATTCTTTTTTCTCTATATTCTATTTGGTATAATGAATAGTCAATATGTGACCCGTCAACACACAGTCAAGGTAAAATGATTTTCTCAAAATTAAGTCTACATTATATTTTTGGTGCGTCAATCGGCTGCATTAGGAAGGTTTGTTTAGCTGTTCTTGAAGGATACCTCCATCTAGTAATCTAAAATGTTCAAAACTCGATTATTGGAAAGTTACCACATTGTTTGACATGATAAATAGAAATTCTTTCTCATGCTTTGATTGATAGGGAGTAGGGTTTATGTGTACTTCCTTCCTCTTATTGTGGATTGCACCACATCTAATAAAACGTTATAGTGGCTAAGCTGCTTTTCATTCAAGTATTCTTCAAATTTTCCGGAAATATCATGCCAATTTTTTGGTTTCTTTTTTCAAACTGTGCTTAAAATGAACTGGAAGATACATTGAAATCTGAATATTTACTACTTCAATAATTAATAAAAATTAAGTGATTGAAATTAATTCATTTTTCGAGCTCTCTAGCTTACGTACAAGTCGAGAAACGGACATTTCAACGTAATCGACAAATTTCCATTCGCGCACTCCTATCAGTTGGGCGTCTCAATAACCACTGTCTAAGGTGTCAGAAAATGAAAAACGTGGAAAACGAATAAGGGTTGTGCCAAAAAGGCCAAACTTGGCTGAAAAGATTTGAAACAAACAGCCTAGGCCAATCTCCTCAAGTCAAGAAATATCGGCATTTCACAGCCGACTGTCCATAGCTATTCAAAAAGTCGGTGGAAAGATCCTTGTAAGGGTTCAAAGGCACTTTTTGACGCCAGGAATGAAAGAAGCCTATCTCCTCCGTTGCAAGACCCTTTTTAATTAATCTTTTGAGTTATTTAAAACCTTTTTTGACACTTCAACGCCCCTCCCCCACCACTACAGCCCTGATGCTCATTCCTCGACAACGACTTTTGGGTGCATGTCTTGGTGAATGCCTGCAGTGTCTGTCATACAAACACCGAGCCCCTCAAAACCACTATCAGCCAATACCGTGATGCCATGACAGAGGACTATTTCCACAGCCCGTGTTTAGATTTTAATAGAACACTCGATCCTATTTTAAACATATCTTGTGATACAAAATATATGTCTCACCGGTATGTAAAAATAAAAAAAAACATTCAATTAAGGCAGTAACGCTGACAATTTGAAGAATGTTTGGAAGAAGATGAGCTTAGCTGTGATTATCTTATTTTTTTAGATCAGTTACAATCATGAATGAGAAAAAGGAAATAAACCCAATTCCTACTCCATATAGGTATAACAAGAACATAGGTAAGCAAGAAATACTCCAATGTCAATTTTCAATTCTACTCCTTGTCTAACGAATATTTAGACTTATAACTCCCAAGGAACCTTAGTTACTACTCTTTGTCTTTTATGAGCACACCCACTATTTATTACTTTATACTTAGATGTTCTGTTTTAAAAAACTAATTAATATTGACAGCAGCTTTGGGGAAAAAAAATATCATGTTAGAAAAATCCGCTCTTGCTTTCTTGTACAAGTCGAATATAGGCATATGTGTATAAAATAAACGAATCTTTAGTTCTACATATGTAAAACTAAAACATAAAATTGATCTGGGGAGGATATTTTGGGAGATTGAGATCCTTCAAAAAACGAATGAACATTACTATTTTATTATTATTTAGTATCGATTTATTGGAAAGAAAAAAAAAAGAAGTTTTAACATTTGTTTTTATAACTAAAAAACTTATACGTATAACACTGCAAACAATAATATTATTTAGAAACAGCAACAGAGTTCTATGGGTTTGAAAAGATAAAACAATTTATATGTGAGATAATTAATTAGAACGGAAGATGAGTTTCATTATTAGGTTAAATTTTAGCTGCAGTTGATGAAATTTTAAGCATAGGTGGAAAATATTCTATGAGCATTTTAAGGAAGTAAAAACACATATGTATCTTTCCACAGATAAATTTAATGTTGAAGTACAATTTAGAGGATAAAAATGTACAAGCCTTCAATTGTCGCGCAAAATCATAAATTAATCAAGTCTCTTTATGAAATTGTAAGCACCGTAAATATTTATATCATTATATCATAAAAAATTACAAATATTATTATCTGCAATATCATTATTTTATTTTTACAATTGCAATATTACAAACTGTTATAAATTATAAAGCATTCTACAAATAATTACGCAAGCATCCATGAAATATCATTTTAACTTAATTAACAAAATAAACTCAGTGAAGGGAAGGAAAAGTTGTATACGGCATAAGGGGAAATAACAAAAATAATTATATGACGTCGTCTGTGGTATTATAATATCTTGTTTGGCATAAAAATATATATTGGACCATGTATCTCCTCAAGCTAACAGGTGCGTTTTACTAGTTTTTTTTTCAAGCTTTAGGCAATTGTACGAGTACCGTGATATGGATTCGCCATTTTATAATTAATATAAATAAGTCCCTTTTTGAAGATCAATAGCTTGCATAAAAATAAATTAATAAAAATTATCTCTAAATTATAATGAACTTATTTCGATTTTTTTTTTAAATTACGTAAATATAATTTTCCTTTCTTTAAAATTCCCATAGTGAATAAAATATTATACAAGCCAAAGTTTATAAAGAAATTTCTATATTTTATTACCAGAACTTTTCATTGTACTCCTCAAACATGAAATTTGAGTATATTGAACGCTATATTTATCTCGTAAGACCTTCTTCAGGATGAATTAGGATATTTGATAGTTCTTAATTGAGGTTTTTGTGAATTTACTTAAGTGGTTTTTTTTTCTTCAATGTGAGGACTCATACATTCAACTGTCGTTACAAAATTATAATGTTATTGCTATTTTTTACATATATTACACATAATCTCATCAGAAACTGATGGGTGCTAATTTGATTACCAAAATTCAATTTAATTAATGAGTATTTCATTTAACCCTATTGCAGCGGCACGACACTAGTGTCCTATATTTTCATTCATTCGTCATTTCTTTATTTTTCATGATACTAAAGATATTTTTAAATTATTAGAAAAAGTAATAGTAGATCTCTAAAATTTATAAAAAATATTTTATCATAAAACTTCATATTCGTCCTATGTAAGTTTTCAAACTACATCATTTTTTGGAATTCCATTAAATAACATTCTACTTATCATATGATTTTCATTTATCCATAATTAAAATTTTTTATCACTTGTTTAATATTTTTCTAGTATAAGGAGTAATATTTGAAAATTTTGCTATGTTTTGATGAAAAATCCAAATGTTGTGGCAGTTTAAAATTGTTGGGACAATGACGACCCTCCGAGATTGCAAGTTATGCTTTTTCACTTTTGATTAGATTTAAAAATTTTCAGGATGATACATGAATCTTATCCAAAAAGCAATTATTTTGTTGACTGAGGTCCGAATTTCACAAAGTTTCAAACCAGAAAACTTCAGCTTAATTCAGTTTCCTTGTACTGGTAAAATCTGAGGTATAGACGAAGGATCAGCTACAATTTCCACGATGTAGTCACTGTCACTCCAAATCTCCTTAAACATTTATATTTTCCCTCCGTTTTGTCATCAATTGTTTTTTTTTTTGGGATAGTGATTTATAATTTCCCCAAATTGCTTCATCCATTCAACACATTTGCCCAGTTTACTCTTTTGAAAGTATTGATAAGCGTCACAACCAATTTCTTCTTTTTATTAATATTAACATGGTCAATTCCTTTTATTTTAAAAGTGACATCCTCGAATGAACCGTCTATATTTTTTATTTTCATCACATTGTATTTTTTTAAGTCATCAATTCGACCCCTAACGTCTATAAGGAATATGCCCCAGACTAAATATAAGATTAGCTCCCGCTATTTCATGCTCATTAAAACCATATTTTATTGCTATATCATATATATCAATGTGTTTAACATTATCTCCTCTAAAGTATAACCCTTCTGTATTTTTTCATTTTGAGAACAAAAGTCTCCCCTTTAAAGTTATTGTCCAGGTTCACTCGAACCGCTGCATCTCTATGAATGCTTTTATTTTCCTTCAAGACATTTGAGTAACCTCTTCCATCAATCCTCGACGATTTCCTGATATTATAATCGGGAGGTTTATCGGAAGGCTTAGTAGGCATAATTTTTTAAAAGTTCCGACTATTTTTTTATAAGTAAATAAAGAAAGTTATATAATATGTATATATGAAAATAAAATATAACCAACCTACCAAAGAGAAGAAGACCAATAAAAAACAATGACTTGCTTTACCCTAGAGATCTCAGGAGATATTTTAACCTTTTTGCGGAACTATTAATGACCAAATTTATAGGATTTTAAACGATGCAGATAATGCTGATGAAGAGGAAATTGACTCATTTTATGATTCTGATACTTACATCATAGCTAATGAAGAGGTTAATACGGAAACAAATGCATAATATGCTTCATTTACTCCTGAAACGTTGTTATTATTATACTTCGAAATTTTCACTTTGATGATAATCTCAAAGATGACATGAGAGATAAAGCATATAAATTAAAAACACTAAATGTCTATCTGAACCAAATGTTTACAAAATTTTGGTCCTGCAATTGTAAAGCTCTAACACAAAGGCATGGAGTCGATCTCATGAATCAAAGAACTGGTTCATACCACTAAGATTCAGTCATCCCCACCATTTTATCCAGGAATCTTCTTCGATCTTTTAGGTAAGTATGCATAAATAGCTATATGGGTTACAACATTAAATATCCAAATAAATCCAAATCACTTCTTGACTTCAAAGTTGTAATTGACAAGAGTCTGATTAAATATTATCAAGGGTGTAAGAGTGCAACCCAATCGTCTAGACCAACGAAAAGAAAAAATGTATTTGTTATCATGCACAATCATAGTATACATATTCCGGAGTTTGAACAAAGAGAAAAAGATGTGCTCACTGTGCAAGTAAAAATATAGAAAATCGAACAAGTCTTGTTATATGGCTTATAATCTTGCTTTATGCCTGGTAAGAGATAGAAATTGCTTTGATATATTTCACAAGTGAAGCAGTTATTATATTAATATTAATCAATTTTTCGTGGTAGAATTATTACTTGCTTCATTTAGAAATAAAAATTATATAAAAATAATTAATAAATTTTAAGAATTTCACTCCAAAATCTAACTTTAGTGTTTTGTTTATATGTAGTATAAATTATTCTTGACACCCAGAGGAATACCAGAGTCCCATCAAATTCTGGCGAGCCTATTGAAGTTATTAAAAATAATAATTATAATTAGTTCTAATATGATCAAAGAGATCAAGAATTGACTATAATTATCTTTGATTTTCTTTTAAATTCCTTGTGGGTCTGAAAGGGTTAAATGATTATTAAAAATTTAAAAAAAAAATATTATTTTTACAACAAGAATGACAAAATTATATATTTTGGAAACCCCACACTCATGTTTTTCAGATTTTTATAAAAGGATTTATTTTATTTAGATGTCTTATATTCATGCAAATATTTTTATCATTTTAATTGATAACAAAAAGAACATTTACAGGGAAAATTTGGTACAAATAAATGAAGACGATAATGAAATTGATCTATGAAAACAGAATCCAACTCTGATTTCAATGTTTCTCTCAGTCTGAATTCTGAAATATCTGTTATAGTAATTTTTGCACCATTATCGGCCTGTTTAATTTTTTACCCTCTTACATCCCTCAAATTAAAAGTAGGACTAATAAATCTTATGTAACAGGGGTTTTTGTGATTATATAGTGCTTTTCTTGATTCTCTATCTTGTTCTGAACTCGATATATATCCATTTGCAGGCTGAAAAATGATGAAAAAGATACTATTCCTTTGACCCTTATAACTTAAATTATTTTAATGGATGTATTGTTGTGTTTTTTGTAATAATGTTTATCTCTTTGACAATCAAAATTGTGCTTATATGACATTCTTATTTCACGATTGTCATTATTGAGTCCACATTTTTGACAATTGATCTGGACAACTTTATTTCCAAAATTTGAGGCACAAAATTAACAAAACCAAAATTTCGTATAATTAGCTTTTACAGAATCAGAATAATAAACATCATTCTCCTTTTCCGACACCTCACATGCGTTTTCGACTATATCTTAGAAAATCTGTGAAACAAGGTGTATTTTCTCTTTGATGCACGCTCCAACAATGCTGAGTCAAACAATCACAAAACTGCCCCATAAGTTTTTTACGAGGGAACTCTTATCTTTATAACGGATCTAGTGTAAACCAATAGTAGATATATGACACAAGATACATATTACTAAAGTTATCATTAGAAAAACAATGGATTTCTTTTTACTACGCTTATTTTATTGAACGTTACTAAAATATCCATTTGTATGTTGGAGAATTACTGGCATAATAAATAGTTGAAGGATCATAACGGTGGGTTAAATAAAAAATAAGAATATGTTGTATTGAGTTGTGCATCTATTTCTAATTATTCTCATTTTGCAAAATAATAAAAAATATTTTTTTTAAATTGAGCTTATAATTTGATAGAACAACAATATTTATAGAAATGCATTTTTTTTATTTAATGCAATATGGA
Source organism: Lepeophtheirus salmonis (assembly GCF_016086655.4). Taxonomy (NCBI): domain Eukaryota; kingdom Metazoa; phylum Arthropoda; class Copepoda; order Siphonostomatoida; family Caligidae; genus Lepeophtheirus; species Lepeophtheirus salmonis. The sequence continues at coordinate 27,217,038 of NC_052137.2, read as the reverse complement.
TCACTCTCAAAAAAGATATAACAGGGGCGTCCGCAGGGGGTGGGATGGAGGGCCTGCAGCCCTCCCCAAATCAAGAAATATTTCCTTTTTACAAGAAAATTTAATATTTGATATTTTTTTCAAAATTTTATTTCTGTAGGAATAGCTATGGATATTCAAAATGATTTCGTAAAATTTAATAATTCATTTATGTAGGAATAGCTAGGGATTTTTGAAATTTTTTTCCAAAAAATTTAATATTTGAAATTTATTTCCAAAAATTAAATTTTTGTGAATAGCTGTAGTGCTTTGATATTTTTTTGTAAACAGCTTTGTATTTTTGGTATTTTTTAATAAATGAAATGTTTTCTAAAAAAAAAATATTCTCAAATTTTTTACAAAAAATTTAATTTTAAAAACTTTTTTCTAAAAAAAAAAATAGATAAATAAAATTGAAAAATCTTAATTTTTGGAGCAAGTTTCCCCAACAATGTAATCCTGTGGATGCCCCTTGATATAAATATAATTTTAGAAAGGAAAATAATCATTATTTTTGTACTTTCTTTTACTAAAAGAAGAATATTGATTGAATTGATATAATGAAAACGATTGGATTAAGGAAATTTTATATTTGTTTCTTCAATAAGGCTTTGGATATATTATAAAATATATTTTATGTGCATGTATTGTACACATTACTCGCTTTAATATGAAAGCAGGGTATGAATCAATGTTGTTGTTTTTTACCATTAGTAGATTGTATCTGAGTATAAAAATAGTGGACATATTTTACTAACATAATATAAAAAAAAGGGACTTTGTATTTTTACGTAACAACTAATCAATGACGTCATCCTCGATTTTACACCTAATGAAAAATAAAATAACGATGACATTGATGTTTATTTGTAAGTGTTACACTTCCCAATACAAATGATAATATTTATTACTGTCTTTCAAAAATGAGAAAAATTATGAAGACATATAACAGTAAAGTGGTATTCTATGGAATTGGCTGGAGATAAAAAAATGAGTGAACACTTATCATCCTCAAAAAAAGATGTTATTTATTACATGCTAGTGTTATAAATGTATTCAGCTCTCATACCTTTATTATATAGATTCTCATACTTACCCCAACAGCCCGTGGGCTGGCCAAAACCTGACACCTCATAGCCTGACTTAGCCGAGAGCCAGATGTTTATATCCCGATTTACCTTTGATTTAGATATGTCAGATAAAAATCTATTTTTGATACTCAAATAAATGAAAAATAATTACAGAATTAAATTTATTTAAATTTGTTTTTTAATGCAAAACACAACAATATTTAACTGTAAGGGTTTATTTGATATTATATATTTCAAATTTAGTAGAATTGACTATGTTTTGTTTAATTTTTATTTTTTTAAATGAATCGAATTTGCCTAAATTATACATATTTGCTTAATATAGTCATTTTTTAATGATGCGGATCTTTTGATTATTTATTTATAGCCTAAAATTTTGCAACTTCTTGAACTTTAGAATGTAAATTTAAATAGTTTTTTTTTTCTATAATATGAACTTCCATAATCGAATAGTTACTATCATAATATATGTAAAGGATTGCAGTGAAGAAGATCATATCAATAAAAGGTATCCCTGAAAAAAGTACGTTTCTTCTGACAAAGAGGTTAAGATTTGTTTCAGGACAATGGGATCAAACATAACAAGTAAAGGAAAACCAGACGTCAAAATATCCTTCCGAAAGAAAATAAAAGATGATATAAAAATTGAAAGAATATTTCTCTTATATTGGACTCGAAAAAAAGCATATACACCAACTAAGACGCCACACTCATTAATGATGATATAGGTACAATATTTCAAATAATATCATGAAGGAAGAACTGAGAAAGAGAAATCCGCTTTTGGACAATTTCCTAAACACTAAAAACATCAACAAAAGGCTATAAACATAAACAGTCATAATTGAGGTCAATTTTTGACTCTCTTCTAAATTCAATGCAAGCAGATATGGAATTCAGAGTCGGCTTCGGCTGAAACCTAACAGAAAAGGAAAAAGTATCCCGCACATACCTTCGAAGTAAAATCCTGGCCATGACATTAGAAACTGCTCGGAATCGATGGATGAGTTATTTAGATGCCTTTTAAGTAGGAGCTCAACAACAAACAAGAAGTTGTATGGTTTGAACAACACAAATATTAACGAAAAAATAGCATCAAATTCAATTTTTAAACTACAAGCAATTATTGCAAGTGCTAGGTTTGGACAACAGGGGTTTAAAAGATCCTTGTCGACCACATCTCTGAATGAGTTTGAATTTTAAAATTGTATTGAAATACCTTCCTGGTTTATTTTAATAAATACCAAATATATTGTTTCAGTAAATTCAAAAAGCAAGAGCAGACATGCTACTTTGACAATGATTATATTTATAAATATGATTTATTACTCATGTTTAAGTTGTCGTATTTAAAGATAAATCAAATTTTTCTCAATGCAATCTTTTTTTCTTCATCTGTAATACTTAATCATAATTAATCTTGCATTTCATATTTATATAGTGCTTTTTTGTAGTCTATCTATCGTAAAAACCATTTAGCAGATTGCACAACTCGTAATATTAAGGCAAGCTATATACTAATTTTTGCTCCTTTTCAATTCTGAAACACAATCAATTTACAATATTTCCTCTCTTTGTCGACACTAAATACTGAAATATAAAAATTACCTTAACTTTTCACTGCTTACTTTATCGTATTTGATACAAATTTCATAGGGATTTAAAAAAACTTAATCTATATGAAACAAACTTCAAAATTTTCATATATCAAAGGAAAACCCTTAAAAATTGAAAAAATGTTTTAGTTTTATTTCTATTAACAATTAAAATAAACGTTCCTAAAACTAGAGCTCCTTGGACAGAAGCAATGAAACTGTCAATGAAGTGTTAACTTACCATATCTATTACTTCTTGATCAGCCTTTGTTATCAACAATATGATAATAGTTGGTAATTCGTAAAAATGGGTTTGCTTTAAAAAAAAGGTATTATAAAAGCTATTTATCAAAAATTTTAATATACGATTAATCCCTATAGAGGACATTTATTTAATTAAAATTATTAATTTTTTTTTATAATGTAGCTTTAAAAGCATTTAAAAAAAACAAATAAAGTCATTTTCAATTCTGTTTTTATAAAGTAAATTTTGTCTTCTCTTTTTGGATATCAGCTTCATGGGAACACATGAGAAGGCAAAATTCCCACGAAGATTTTATCTTTCAATAGGGGACAAATTATTTGCTTGGGCCAACATTTTTTCACTGTAAATATATTTCTTTTTTAAATTCATTTCACATTGCTTTTTAATCAATACGGATACATATTATGAGTACTACCCGAAAAACACTATTACTTAAAGGTTAGCAACAAATTCTCAATAATCTGTCAAAAACAGGATCCAATTAAACACTGTTTCTCTACAAAAATAGAAAGTTTCTCATGTACTTATTTACATAAGTATCCAAAAATGGTCATTTTTTTATAAACTTCTTATCTAAGAATATTTAGATATAGGCAACATTTCATCAGTAAAGTAGGCAGTAGCTTCCTTTTTCTTGATTTGTCTGTATAATAGAAAGTATTTGTACAACTGCTTTTATATAATTATTATAAGACCAAAAAAAGTACAATATCAATGCCATTATAAGGTTGTTCATTCCATATTCATAAGATCTACATAAAAAAAACCCATTGAGATGTGCGTCTATGTATAGTTTATGACCTTATATATTACATCATTCGTTGCAAATACCTATGCAATAAAGTTCTATAAAATATGTATTCAAAAAGTTTGTCAATAAATCGATTCCTTGCTTCTAGCCACTAAACGAATAAATTAATAATTTATTGTACTTCAGCGAAATTTTATTTTGTATTATCTTTTTCTAGAAAACAAGATCTTTCATAAGATTTTTTGAAATTATCTACATCTCCTTCCTCAAAAATTTTACTTCATTCAATAAAACCTCTAGTTCTAAGAAATTGCCCAAACCTTTAACTGCATCACATTGACTACGTGTCTGTCTAATCATATACAAATTTAGATTTTGTGAGGATTCATTTAATTCTATGTGAAATTTCCAAAGCTTTCTTTAAGCTTTGAGGCTTAATTATTACTACTTTTTCGTAAATAAATCCTTTTAGAGAATATATATTATATATTTTATAAGTAACAAGCTGATACTCTTTTTATCAATAATTACACATAGTTTAAGCCGGGAATTTGGGGCATTAAAGATTTATCCTTTTGTTTAATGGCACTTACAGCCCCATCAGGTTACAAAGCTTCTAATTTAACTCTAAATTTGGAGATGTAGGCTATAATTAACTTTTATTGAACCAAAGAAGAATTTTTTTATATTGTAAAAAAAGATATATTCTTCATATGGAAGTAAGTGTATAGCTATCAGCAATAGAGTTATATAAGAATACGTACAATAGCTCATAATGGAAAGTACAGTCTTTGAAATTTGTATTAAGGCTGTAAAAAAGTCCCATTCAAACATAAATATATATTTTTAGGTGAACTAAATGAACCCCACATTGACTCACGTTCATGCATTATCTCTGACTATTTCAATAACCTTCAAAAACTTAGAAATGGACTTTCAACATATTGTAATTTAATAAATAGAAAATGGACACAAAATAAGATTTGAAGAAGAGATTTATTCTTTGTCTAAAACTTTTTCAATGTTTTTGAAGGAAATGCCTAAAACAATGATATCCAAGCATACTTTCCAAAATAATTATCCAAATTGCTCCTTAATGAGTTATGTTTACAAAATTAGAAAAGCTTTAACAAAATTATGTGTTAATGAGAATGTATATGAAGTATAGAAATACATTTTTCTAAAATGGAAAAAGGTTCTCAATAGTTTTAGAAAGTATTTGACATATGATTAGTTTTGTAGTCATAAGTCAGTCCTCATTTAAGACAGAAAACTGGAGTCTCGTTCTGTTTAGTCTCGGTTATGTCCAGTTTAGTCCTGCATATCAGTCCTAAAACATATAAAGTTTCGTCTTTGATGAACTCACTTAACTTTATTTTACTCTTTTAAACTGTTTTTGTACGGATAGTCCAAAGGAACGATCTCAATGACTGATAGCACTGGGCATCCCACTAGACTGAACTTGACCTACACAACACTATATGTGATCACAAGTAATCACAAGAATATTATAGAAGCATCTTAATTAGATGAAAAATCAAAAATAATATTAATAATGTTCCTTTAATTTGTTAGAGAGAGTTGCACTGATTTAGTATCTATAAATATTATAGTATTGCAATTACTTCATATGCCCTATGAATTATCTCTAAAGTCCTCATAAACAATGAATACTTCATTCTTTAGGAGCGCCCTTAAATCAAATCTACCCAGATGGAGTTCGTAGAATAATTTGCCCAGAGCGCATCGTAGACTGAGCTACGTCACTTCATGTATGATTTGTTATATACTTGTATGGTTTTAAAGCGTGCGGTATTTTTTTCTAGTTGATAATTTGAAGAGTTTTTTTTTTCCAAAAATTATCATCATGATTATTTAATTATTGATAATTATGTATAATATAATCGCTAGTACATTTGCTCATGAAAAAACTGAGGCTCAGGAGTTGTAAGCTTAAGTCCTTGTTGGACTTTAAGTAGAAGCGAAGATCGACATTGGAGTAAAATGAGCCTATATATTCTTGCTTTATATGGAGTGTAATTGGTGCATATTTCCTTACTGATATTTCATATAAATCCTTATTTTTTAGGTCCAGTCCATTCTTAGGACCGTTCCTACCGGTCCTTGGAACTGGCCCTTAAGAACTTTCGATCCTTTGAACCGTACCAGTACTAGAAATGCTCAAAAAAATATAAAGTACATTTTATTGACGTCATCAAGGACCGAAATTTATCAGTTTTAGGACTGAACTGGACAGGGCTGCAGTCTTCAGTCCTAAATAAGGACTAACAAAAACTATATTTCCTTCCTCTCACCACTGATTGTAACTAAGCTGTCGTTTCTTATAGTTTGACACAACGGCCGTTCATATTTCATACAACTCTAAAACGAATTTTTGAGTAGAGGGGGAATATTCCTTATGCACTTTACACGCAGTATAATTAGGAAGGGGGGGGGAAATTCCTTATTGTACATGTTTTGGAGTGGGGGTTCATGTTCCCAGTATATTGATGAAGCAAAATGTAGAATACAAAATATCAATTGACATCTTATTAAAAAAATGCTTTTGTTAATCGACTGAGTCAGATAAATGTAAGATGAAAACTTTTCATAAAAATATTAATGAAATCAAACAGACAATGTATAATTAGCTTATATTGTTGATCAAATACCGTAATGGGTATTTACTATATCAATAATAGATTAATTATTTAATTATCTTGGCAATTATATTTAATGGTTGCAATTTATAAGTTATTATATTGTTTTTCCGATGAAGGAATGATTAATGATAATGCTTAGAATAATTTACAATTGATATCATTATCTACTTCCTTCCATTAAACGTACGCTACTTAATTTAACTTATTACAAAAACTTCATTCCAAGTTTAATAGAAATACAAGGTTAACCCATAATTTTCAATTTGATGTATTTTACCGACTGCTGGGCAAGAAAGACCGATTTTAAAAAACAAAAAAACATGTAACAGCTCATGCACAATAACGTTAATATTGAAAAGCGTGGTGTAAGTCAAATATCACTCGTACAGAGTTTATTGTATAGCCTTGTATTTATATCAATCTTTATTCATTTCTGTTAGCTTAGAGAGGGTTTTGGTTTTCATTTATTTTATTTTAAACAATCAGTCAAAGGATAGTTTACTTTAAAAAGTGAATTCTGTACAGAACAATTAAAATACTGATGAATTCAGGATATTAATTTTAAATTAAAAAAATTTAAGGTTAATAAATACATATGACAATTTATTTCCCAAAGTTAAATTAGTAATTCACAAATCTTTTGAAAACTATTTCAGCAAAAAAAACCAAATCCTTGAGGTGTCTCCCTCTTAAGACACAAAAAAAAACTCTATAGAAAATGATGTTAGACAGCTTAAATTGATATTAATAGATCTGTTGTGATGTTATAATTTTAAATTGGTGTGGTTTGTTCAAATCGGGTATGTAATATGGGATTGATTCCAGAAAAAACAACAATATTAGGACTTATATTTACAAAATATATATTTTCTGTGAATAAATATGAATATTTGAAATTTTTTCCCAAAAAATTCAATTTTTCGTTTTTTTCAAAAGTAATTAATTTTTCATTCTTTTTCAAAAAAAAATCCAAAAACTAAGCCCCCCAAAAAAAAAGGGAGAGAGAGAGTCAAATAAACGTGTATATAACATTTTGGATCCCTTCCTGCCTTCCATTTTCGAGGCAGTTGATTTGAGTGTTTTACTTCACTATGGATCTCTACATGTAGAGTTTGGGCCTTTTGTCAGTTGAATCTGATGAAAATACTTTCATAAATATATATCTTGGACAGCCAAGGTATTGAGATCTAAATTTGTTCCAGAACTTAAATCCTCACGCAGTACATCTTTGACTATTTCATAAAATAAAATAATTGTAGAATCATAAGTAAGGTTATTCATCTTTTTCTTGATGCACTTATCTCTGCTGGATTTGTAATTAATCATACAATTAACTTATGTAGTAAAAATAATTATAAATAAAATATGTAGCCATATATGGATCGTATGAATGTCAGTGCGTCAATTGTTTGTATGATGTACACAAAAGGGCTGGTGGTAGGTCATCATAAGTAAAAAGATTAATGGGAATTAAACCTGTATATATCTAATGTTAGAATGTACCTTTGTATATAATATATTTTATTATTATCAATAGAATTGTCCATCAATAGTAACGTCGTAAGTTGATAATCAAACAGCTGGTTATTCCTGGGTTAAACTATATAACTAGACTTAGAACTTCCGTGGGTTGTGCACCACTTCAACGGGTCCTGTGATTTGCATTTTCATATCCCTCCAAAGAAATACGTAACATAGGAGGGATGTCAAAATGACGTCCTCAGTCGTTCTGGGTGGAAACATATATTGTGCTATTAATAATTACTCTACATACTTTATAGTTAGTAAAATTTAAGTGATTGGTTTAATAAGAAAAGTCATTAAATTACAGCTCAATCAAAAAAATAACTTTTTGTTTATTTGCAACTAGCGGCATTGTCCGGAATAACAAATCATCGGCTAAAAGACAAATTTTGATTTCATAATATAGAAAATAAACCCCCAAGGAATTTAGAATAATGTGACACTCTGTTTTTCATGAGAACAACCACACATAACTACTCAATAGCTATCTCAATTCATATGACGTAGATTGAAATAATAATTATAAGATTACGGGATTTTTTAATTTTTATGATTTGATGACTAATAAGTACTTTAGTCTCTATGGCCCTCACAAACAAAAACAAACCAACTAGTGTTCACGGTATGATCATACAAAACGCATGCGAGAGTTTATTTATTTTTACATGTCAGCGTTTATATTTTATTTAAGTCTTTAAGTACTGTCAAATATATATTAATTATGATATAAATCAGAGTGCAATAACCAAATCAAACAGAAATACTTATCTTTGTATACAAGTACATACCTTAAATATTTTCTTAATACTACTAAATTGATTTTTCTTGAAAATAGTTATATGCCATAAATCAGGGTGCACCATATCTAATGGACCCTATATACACGCTCGATGCTATATTCACACGCCTGTAACGGCTTATTAATGCAACTACATTAAAGATTTCCTAGATCAAATATATATTTATGATATACATCAGGGATCATTATATATACACAGTGCACTTTGTATACTCTTTGAATGCTATATGCACATGCCAGTAATAGTTTATTAATACGAATTCATTCTTATTTCCTAGTTCAAAAATATGCACTTTTATAGGATACATCAGAAAGCACCTTATGTATAGTGTGCCCTGCAACAGTTTTTCATACATTCAAACATAAATAAAAATAAATTTTGCTGTACCATAAGGGTTACAGGAACTAGGGATCTCGTTTAAACATCTCGAGCCGTTGTAGTATTAAAATGGAATCACCCACTTACTAAAACTTTCTTCGGGAAGCCACAGTCAAGCCTCCTGAATCCTTTTTCAATATTTTCATTGGATTGATTGTTGAAGGATGTTGCAATGTAACCTTTATTGTCGAAATAACAATATATGGCATCACAAGGGTTAATCATTAATGATAGGACACTAGCAAGAGACAATAGACGTAATATGGTCTTACACTTCATACTCGTTCAATGCAATAAAGGAACTTATGATAAAAATCAACTAACGTCATTTTTCCAAACTGCAAGTTGGCAAAAAATAAACACACACACACAAAAGAATCAAATGCAGAGAATTGGAAAGAAAAAACTACTCTCCGTTTATAGTCCTTGTCCTCCTTTCTATTCTACTGTGTTTCAATGATCTTCCTTAATGAAATGAATGCTCGTACAAACATGATATTTATGCCAAAAATTTTCATTTTTTAATATTTTTTTCTGTTTTTATTTATCGATTTTGAAAGTTAATAAAAAATTAGGGCTGTTTTTGAGAGAATTGATATTTAATGTTGAATTTTCCATTTTTCATTGGCTCAACAAAAATAAGTTTGAACTCGAAGAAGTCTTCAACAGCTCAAAGTTAGAGAAATGTTATTAAACAAAACTTATTATATTATATTACAAAAGATACACTACCAACAGATTGTAAAGTTATTATAAAGATTATTTAGAAATGTAAATTGCATACAGGTTTTTGGTATGTATTTTCAAGGTAAAATGAGTTACTTTTGTATAAAAGTATTTTTTTTTATATAATACAAAGACATAGAATAAACTTTTTGAATAAAATAAGTCTTCATAATCTTTTATAAATATATATTTTATGATCTCCCTTAAACTACACTTTTGTATGAAAATTTATCAAACTATGAACTGTTGAGGACTTATGAAAGTTCTAACTTCTTTTTCTAGAGTCAATAAAAAATTCGGCATTCAATATCATTTTTCTCAAAAAAGACTCTGTAATTTTTTTTAAATCTTCAAAGTCAATAAATATAGATATCTAGGTATAATAAATAGGCCCCAAAAGTTTGGGAACAATTATGATAAAAGAATCATGTTTTACAAACTTCTATATCTATACATTTCATAAGATTGTATTCTTTAATTTAAAAAAAATGTGGCTTGTCATCAGAAAAACAAGCTAGATGATTTTTTTTTACAAATTTGAGTGTGGATTAAATTGTATTGTTCAAAGAACTATTTTAAATTTATAGCAATTATTTGTTCCGGTTAAACCACTTGGATGTATTTCTAATGCCAATTCAAGTAGCCAAAATTCATCGTCACATTAAAATAATGAGAAATTGATAGATTTACCAATTTAAGGCAATTAAATCAAATAAAGGTTATTTTTTTAATTTATTCTACTAATTTGAATAAAAAGCTGATGATTAACTAAAATATGCCTATGCAATATTGGTCGATAAGTATATATTAACAAAAAATAAATTTGAATTTTTCCCTTTCTTCATTTTTGTTTAAGATTTTTTTTATGTTGATGCACCAAACATATTTTTTTATAGTTTGACAAATTAAATAATTTTTACATATTAAAATATTATGAAGCTTCTAAAAAAAGTGATGTGTTTGTAAGTGTGATACATTTTCTCAGAAATAATACAAATATGTAATAAAGCCAAATTTAAACTCTGTTTATACATTTAAAAACACAATTCCTTTAACTAAAACGTATATTTTATGATTTAAATAATTAAACTTGTTATTGATTATTTAAAAGTAAGACACATAGATAATAATAAAAAATGAATTTTTGTTCATTCAATATGATTTTGTGATATTATTTGTACTTTTTTTAAAATATGTTTTTAATTGGTAAGATGGAGTTTACTTATTAAATATAAGTAAATACAGTAGTAATACAATTACTTACCATCTGGCATAAGAATTGTCTTCAAAGTCCATATGCAAGTATATTTCTTTCTTTAAAAACAACCAAGGCAATAACCTACGCACCTGAACTTCAATAGAACCGAGCTCATTAGAGCTTTCGTTCCATACAAAATTATTGGATCGAAGTTATTTAGATATTTTAAAGTTATTTGTATTCTTCAAATAATCAACTATCTTTTTTATTGTTTATTGTTATAAGATTTATTATCTATTATGGATATAAAAGATTAGGAAAAGTACATGATTGATTTAAGTACTATAAATACCAATATGATGATATAATATATATAAATGGTTATGCATTGTGGATATATATTATTTCGAATTTTAAAATACATGTTCAAAGATTAAACAGCTATCGAATTACAAATGGTTTTGTTTTGAAAAAGAAAAGAAAAGAGAGTGGACAGGTGAGCACTTGTTCATCCTTCCCTTAAAAACATTTTAACATAGCATATACATAACATCTAACATAGTGATTATAAACAAAATCAATATATCACAATCTTAGTTCTCCTTTGTTTTCAACCGACAAAAGGTTCAACATTCGATCAAGGACTCTGTCAAGGCCCAGAAGGATCTTAGACCTATTTGAGGGTGCAGCGTTTATTGCTAGATAGACTTTGCTAGTGTTGTCAGGGAGAGGGCTGGAGGTGTTGTAGACCCCCCCCCCCTAATTAAGGAATCTTTGTTTTTACAAAAAAATTTAATATTTTAAATTTAATTTAATTTTTCAATAAGATAAAAGTCTTAAAAAAGTTGGTTTTTTCGATTCCAATCAAATAGTTTGGACAAATCGTGCCGGTATAAAATTCTAACATGGAACCGGATCTTTAAAAATCAATGTAATCCTTCTAGCATAATTATAAATGGATTTATCTGTGTTCTTGTGCGTATGCTCGGTACAAGATGCACAATAATGGCCGCATGGCGTTTGTATTTGGAGGAAGTTTTTTTATGTTTTCTTATACAGTTTTGTCTGCTTAATCTGATGAGCACTCTTTCATAAACATATATTTTAGGATTGTCAAGATATTTTGGTGTAAACATTTTCTGGATATAAATACCTCCGAAGTGTATACTTCTTAAGTACTCATTGGTATACAAAAAATATGTAAGCATTATAGAGTCAAAAATATATACCTGTGTATAATGTATATGTGTATATAGAAAAATCCATTAAATTTTATAAATTAATGCAAATCACTATTTTGTTAGTGGATATAACTTTGGCATAGTTCAAAATTTTACAGCAATATGTCAATTATATAAATATTTTTTATTTGCTCATAAAAAGTGCCAATTTTTTAGTATTAAAAAAATTTCTTGTTTACAGTTATAAAATTATTTATTTAATTTTTTTTTCCAAAATCAAAAATTTAAATATATATAAGTGTAGTTAAAATAAATCCATTGTTTTTAATAGTTTTTTTTTCATAAGTGTTAATCTACTTGACAATCAAGACAGTACGTATATGACGGTTGAATACGACGATGTTCATTATTTATACACATTTTCGACAATTGACCTTCCAGAGTGTGGTGCATCATTTCATCGAAGTTCAACTATCAGAATCAACAGAATCAACGAAACCAAAATTGCAAGATTAACCCTTACCGTATTAGGACCATAGATACTATTAACATTTTCAGCTGTTTGGCTTGTTCAAAGAAGAATTGAATAATATAACGTATTTTCTTCTAGCTCATGTCCATATTTGACGCTCAAACAATCACAAAACGGTCATAAATTTTTTTCAAGTATTAAATCTTATTTTTCTAAGGCCACGTAGCATAACCAAATCTCTCTTATGCAACACAAAATATACATTACTATATCCATCTATTGAAAGAATAATTTTTATTACTTTAGCCTAATGTTGCATACATATATTTGAGTCAATTATATGCCTTGTTTTCAAAGCTGTGGAATGAGTTAAGATATCCATACATTTTATTCATAGATAGAACATATATTTGATTTATAATTGTAAATCCTTTTTAAAGTCAGAGAATAATTGATAATCGACATCAGAGTAATTTTGGCCATTGTCCTAGGTCACTTCCTTCTCCCTCCTCCCTTGTCACAGATGATTGTAGCTAATATAATTAAACTTCTTGGCATGGAAGCTGCTCATCTCCAAAACCTTCTTCAAATGGTCCAGATTCCCATTTTGAATTTGGTTTCTTTCACTAAATATTCATCGCTATGTATTAGGCTCCTTCCATAGCTCATAACAAAATGCTAATTTTTTCAACTTAAAGGCCTTAGAACTCAGAGTTGGATTGATTTACTCATCCAAGTGGTCTTTTTTTAGCTGATTTACTTTCAATAATGCCACAAGCAAATTTTAGTTACATACTTTGCCTCATGGAATGCCCCATATATATATAAAGACATTCAAGAAAACATCTTATCAAATTTTCAACGCTATATTTTTGTGTATATAAGCATTTATTTACAACAATAATATAATTTGATACACCATATTTGCTCAAATGAATAACCAGTCTACAAATATTAGCATAATTTATATTTTTATCACAAACACCAAGAACAGGCTTTGAGTATGAATAAATGATTTATTACTCTCTGACTTAAAATTTATGATCTAGATGATTTTTGCAGTAATCGAACATAATAAAATTGTACTAATGTTTAGGGTATGTGCATTTTTTATGTATTAACTATGATTATTTTTATATATAGTTACATAAAGGTACATAGAGAAAATAAGAATTTTATTCTTTGAGGATTTTGTATGTTTGCAAACAGACATAGAAAAAACACTTATTAATAGTACATGAGTAAACTAAAAAACATATATTATCTGCTAGGTGGTGTGAGAGTCTATAGTATGTTTAAACTAGCTGTTGGTTAAGAGATTAAGAAATTGGCAATTGCTCAGAATAATTTGCATACTGCTCTCTATGTGAGTAGTATACACCTAACATATTGGGTGAAACGTCCCTGGGCTTCAGACATGCATGCCCCTATTTTTTTATTGGCTAAATTTTCAGTTAGTACTAACCTTTAAAAGACAGTTTTCAAAATTTCATGACAATAGTTTGTGAGGTTTTGTCATAAGTGTGACGCTACTTTTGTTATTTACTAAACAATGGATCATAAACCATTACGTGTTTTAATTTTACATTGTTTTTTGTATGGGAAAAAATACCGTTTGAGCTAAGCACTAGCTCAAAAATTGTTATAAAGTGCATAAAAATAAATAGTTTTAATAAAGCCAATTTTGAACAAAAAATGTGTTTTCTTTGTTAAGTCCAGGACTTTTTAACACATTGGTTACATTATCATTAGGGGTGTTGTATTATTTTCCTGCAAGAGGGTGCCCCTCTCTGTTGCTATTTTTACAAACAACGCTAATATTCCGTTGTAATAATAAGTTTATTTCAATAGTTAGAGACGTTATATGAGCAAAAAAAAAATGTTCAGAAGAAGACAAGTGCTGAGTATAACACCAAAAACGCCATCATCAATGTCAAGCATAGAGGTGGAAGCACTATGTTTTGTGTGTGTTTCTTTGCAAAGGGAAAAGGACAACTTCACTGCATGGAAGGGAGGATAGACTGACCCATATACTCTTTAAATATTTGGTGACAATATAATTTTCTGGAGGGCAGGGCACTGAAAATAAGTTGTGTAATGGGTCTTCCAGCAGGACAATAACCAAAAATATATAGTATGACATCACATAATTGGCTCAAGAAGAAATACATTTAGGTCATAGAATTAGTTAGCCAGTCTCCCGACATCTATTCAATTATGAGAAGGGAACACTTACAAAATCGGAAAGGGATGGAATACATATTTCATCTAATGTATATATATATGTACATATGTATATGTATTAATTTTCTTTCAATTTATTCTGATTCAAAAATGTGTCTTACTAGTGATATACACGCATCGACAAAGAATTATTATTCTATTTCTAAATTATATAATAAGGAAATAGTCAATAAAGAAATACATATGTATGATACCCCCTTTATAACATATTTAAATTTGTAGTCAAAAACATGTTTAAAATAAATAACTTTGTTGATTCTACGCTAAATCTTTTTGTAAGTAGTTGGATAAATATCAAAAATAATATACTATAATTCAAAACTGAATATAGTACCTTTTAAGCTAAATATGAAGTAAATAATTTATTGAAGTTATCTCTAAATTCTTTCATAAACGATTTCATACTATTTGAATAACATACACATACTCCTTGAAACTTTATAAATAAATATCGTATATTTATACGTATATGTTTATACTGTAATAAATGAACTAAACTTTTAAAGACTTTTCAAAAAGTAATAGCAGCTACTAATGTGTTCTATTAATATCTTGAGTGGTACTAGCTTTAACATCATTACCTAAATGGTAGGTTAAAATGTTTGGAATAGTGAAATTTTTATTTTTTAATATTTCGTTTAACGTTTTAAGAAAAAAAAGTGAGAAATTCTTAATTAATATGTACAATTTATTTCTTCTTGATACGCATGACTCTATTTAACTGTATTTAAGAAGTTATTCAAAAATCCCTTAGGGATATTTTCATTGTCCTATTCCATTGTTCATATGTGCATTGTATTTTAAAAATATTTGAAAGATACAAAAAAAATCACATAGAAAAGGGTTGTAATCACCAGGGAGGGGGTGGGGTAGAAAGTATGAGTATTTATCAGTCCATTAATGGTGAGTATTGTTGAATCGGTGAAGTATATTTTACTATATATGAGTCCTAAGTACCGATAAGTATATGCTTCAGTCCTAAGGTCCTATTTATCGTTTTGATATATCATTTGCAGACATATTTGTTGTTAAATTATGGGATAATATCATGCAAAATTATATTGACATATTCATATTGGTTAATGTTAGGTTTACATGGATAATAAATCAAGAAAATCGATCATAATTATTTGTATAATAGTTATTATTTGTTATTATTGTAGAACCAATGTGGATTTACCCAATCTGAAATACTAAAAAATCGTCTTTACCTTAGAAATTGGAGCTTTGAAATGTATTTACTGAAGGGTAGACCAACATAAAGGATAACGTTTGTATCCTTCAAGCTTTTCTAGCTGTTTCTCTCAAAAATAGATGGAAACAAGGTCAATATGACAGATAAATTGTAAAAAAATTGTTCTAGCCTTTCTGAGTCTCCAGACTTGAACAGCAGAAGCACTACTGGGAAATTAAATATAGGCCATCACCCTTTCTTTCATCTAATTCTCCCTCTACAGGCAGCTGCTATCGTATCCATGATTATCCTGATTATATTTAGAAACATTATCAGGAAATGTTAGGTTCATATACATTTTTTCAAATCTATTCTACTCTCTTTCCTTAAAAATCGAATATCTTTCAAATTGCTTATAAATTTTATTAACAGTAAGATATTTCCAGTGAAAAAAAATTTAAAATTATGTTTCACTCTTCTCACCCTACTGTCTAAAGGTTTATTCACCTAACTTCTATATGAATTACTAAAATAAAAATGTATTGAAATGATAATGAGCTAATATATCACAAAAAATACTTATAATAAAATTTAATATCGAGACCTTATTAATTACAAAATATTCGCCTCTTTCTGGAAGCCATTATTTTGAATTGGACAACACTTTTGTGTAATACTGCCCCCAGTATATCATTTTTACTTTTATTTTGATATTATATTAAGTTAAGCATTAAGAACGACAAATAAACATAAATTAACAAATAACAAATGTTTTATAACGATTTATTTTTTTACTTACAGTGTGCGAATTAAAGTTGTGGACTTTAAATAAATCTAGATTACTTTAGAGTGAGTATTTTGAAAATCTAGGCTGTAACATTGAAAGTAGGGACCATTCCATTCAAAAAAGAAACTCTCAAAAATCAAATGTTTTTAACTTGGAGGCAAAAAAGCAAAGGGTGTATGATTTACTCCACGCCAAATTGATTGTCAAGGAAATCATGAAGGCCATAGGATGCTCCTGGAGTCTTGTTTAACAGATACAAAGCATGCTGGATTCAGGTCAGAGACTTGAGAGGTCCCTTGGTAGTGGTAGGCGACTGAAAATGGGGAACACATGTACACCGCAATCACCAGAAGTCCGACAAAATTAAGAGGCAGCATATCAAGACTCTCAATCTCATTGATTGGACTGTGATGAGATTTGTGAAGGATTAAGAGAAGGCATTTTCTTTACAAAGACATTGAAAACTTCTTTCATCAGCAACCAAGGCTCACTGGGTCAAGAAAGGTCCTAAATTATTGACTCGGTTAAATCATAATAGGTCAACAGTTCACATCTTCTACCTAGAATATTCCCCATCGACTATGCCAATTGTAGCATAGTTGAGAAGAAAGCCAGTGCTACTCATAACCATAAACGAAATTTTGGTGACTTCAAGGCCTCTGTCGATTAGCAAGGGGCAGCATGTCAAAAGATTTCATCAATAAGTGCTGCAGCACCTTGACACCCTTGTCGGATGCCCTGGTAGCATATAAAGAATATCATTTTGAAAAATAAAAAATATACATATATCAATAAAGAAGTATTTGATAAAGCCTCAATTTTGTTCTCCTTTTAATTCTTGCAAAAGATTATCCTATTTGTTCGTTATAAAAACGTACACCATTTTAGCTCACACACTGTATATATATTGTTAAATTAATTAACATATCCCCTGTAACGGGTTAAAACAAAGTTATTATATAAATGTGTATTCCTATGCATTTTCATACCCATTGGTTCATACGGATTCATTTTTACCAACCAATTGTGTATAATGACATTAAATGGGAATATGAATTCATAATAAACAATTTTTTTGTTATTTTCAAATGATATAAAATCAAGTAAACAAGCAAGAAATAATAAAAGGTATTTAGTTACATAATACATTTTTTTACATTGCCATTATATAGGTACAAAAACAATGTGTTTTTTTTTTGAAAAGTGTATATTTGTATATATTTAATCAGATTAGGGGTAATTAATAGGTGAACGAGACTTAAGGTCCGCATTATTTTAAAAAAAAATCAATTAATTTCATAAAAACAGTGAAAGGTTATCAAAGTAATTAAAAGAGTGATAAATGATTACAAAATTATGTAAAAACTACGTTAAAGTACTTGTTACAATGATAACGAGTGTTAATCAGACTAAATTGCGTAAACATATACTAAGGCCAAAGGATATATTATAAAATCCCCTTTATGTAATTTATTCGAAAATTTACGATAGTTCAAACATTGCAACTGTCGAATTTTGAAATATTTTAGTTATGAAAAGCTAAAAACGAAAATACATTGTTGTCAAATAGATGTAATACCACTCTGGTAAGTCTATTCAAAAAAATTAAAACGAGCGTAAAAGTGTAAGCAACCATTCTCAAATGTAAATAATATATAGTCAAATCTGGAAATATGAAATTTTGAAATAATAAAAATTCGTTTTTAGTCAACCTTCGCTCAAATATACAATTTTTTTCTACATAAAATACTTTTCATAAAAAATACATGAAATTAAAAATCCACATGTACTCAACTTTTTTCCCCATTTTTGTTATCAACTTCATAATAATTCATGAGAAACAAGAATTTAAATATTATTTTATTAATGTAAATTGTAACCTAGCATCAACATGTTAGGTGTGTTTATTTTTCTATTCATTTCACATTGTTTTTCAAGCAATTTGAATACATATCATGCCTAAAAGCTAAAAATCCTTGATTATCTGTAAAAAGCAGGATATAATCAAATATTGGTTGCCTTGTAACGGGGAGTTCAAAATAACTTATTTTCATAAGTTTATGACGATTATGGTTTTTTTTTATCTGAAAAATAGCAGTTTTTATTTGGATTTTCCCTCATATAAATATGTCAGATAAAAAAATAGTTATAATTTCAGAAATAGGATATTGTGATCAAAGAGTCTTGATTTTTAGAAGAAGTAGCTATTGTTGAGTATCTAGAGTGGTTGGAACAATATCCCTCAATTAATGACACGTCTATCTTATAGAGTGATGATCCGATATCTTTTGAGTTCGTATGTAAAGTCGTAGTTATCTACCAATAAACGGAATATGGAGACAAACCTGACTTGTACCTTTTTCATGGAATTAATCAAGTAGCTTCTGGAAGTACTATAGATCTGTTCACTAAGTTTGGGAGGACATAATCTTTGTAAAGTTTCATCATAAACGAAGGGTAACAAGTTTTGAAATTTCTTAAATTTCTAATTAGTTCTGAATGGCCCTCATTATAATTTATAACCCCCATAAATTTCAGATTACAAGAGAAGTAAATTCCTAAGTTAATGTAATCATTTACTATTTTAAAAGGAATGCTTTTTTGGTGAAAGATAATTTTTAATCGTTTATGATGAAACTTTACAAAGATTATGTCCTCCCAACCTTAATGAACAGATAAATATAGATTTGGCTATGATTTGATTTTTAATTTCTAGACTCTTGAAATTTTTTGATGACATAGTTAATGTTAGGTTACCTAGAATATCAATTTATAATCTGTAAACTAACAGGCACATAAATGGGAAAAGGGAAAAGTTGTTTTATCCAAATAAAATTTCACTTAACCGAGAATATATACTAAAAAAATAAATGATAAACTAAACATAATCATATTTAATTTATCAAGGTTAAAGTGTTTCAACGAATTGGTATTTAAGTTTGTGGAATTATTTCATTAAAATTTAGGAGCCTTTTTTTTGCATTCCTTTGTATTTTTTCATTTCTTGTACATTTTTATAGACCGACTAGCGTTATCCAACTTGCTTATCAGCAACCATCGAACTTGAAACCCTCATATCTTTCTAATCACAAATTAACACCATATAGGTATTACTAAGTGGTCCATTAAAATATGAACACTTTGAATCTTAATCTTCAACAACAAGGTAAAATTTATTAATTGACGGTAGAATTTGAACCAAATTAATAATATAAATACAAGTGTGTCTGAGCTCTCTTAATCATTAACGTAGCTGTTCTTAATGGCAATGATGGGTTCAATGGACTACGCGGTATATTAATAACACGTAGTTTTTTTTTATAAAATAATAAAGTTTTCACAAATTTAAACTAACAAGTGAGTTACATAGGAAAATTATTCAAATTGTAAAAAATTAATCCAAAGCTATTTCTAGTTTTACACTTATACGTGGTCATTCTACAAAAAAATTCTAAAGTATAAATCGTAGAAACTTGCGAGGAACTGAAGAAAACCAATTTGTCTCCCCTATGGTTAGGTACAAATATGTTTAGAATCAGAGATTTATATCAAAGTTTCCAAAAATCCTATAACATTTTTAAAAGGAGAAAAAAATATATTATGATCTAAAATAAAACCAATGCAGAGAATATATTTAAAGTAGTAGAAGGATGTTCGAATGCCTAGATTTGCACAGGATTATAATCTAAACCATTCTCTATGTAGGATAAAAAGATTAGGTATAAAAAATTACCACTCTCAAATAGCTATTTCTAGTTTTACACTTATACGTGGTCATTCTACAAAAAAATTCGAAAGTATAAATCGTAGAAACTTGCGAGGAACTGAAGAAAACCAATTTGTCTCCCCTATGGTTAGGTACAAATATGTTTAGAATCAGAGATTTATATCAAAGTTTCCAAAAATCCTATAACATTTTTAAAAGGAGAAAAAAATATATTATGATCTAAAATTTTATTACAATCAGAATAAAACCAATGCAGAGAATATATTTAAAGTAGTAGAAGGATGTTCGAATGCCTAGATTTGCACAGGATTATAATCTAAACCATTCTCTATGTAGGATAAAAAGATTAGGTATAAAAAATTGGGTCGTTGAACAAAAAAAGAAAGACAAAGAACACACAAAATATGTTGATCTTTCTTTCTTTAAACATATATATTTTCAATGGTATTTGCCAAACTGAACCATTTTTTGAACAAAATTATGATTCATTACTTTGATAGACGAATTTATTTTTTATAGCTTTGAATGTACTTAATAGTTAATGCTCCAATTTCTTTTCACTCTTATGGAATTAATACGTTGAAAAGGAGAAAAAAAATCATATACGAGTAAATATGAAAAGATCTTATCTTTGATTTTTTAATGGACCACAAACTAATTTCCCTCAAACTTTACCCCATGTTTTCTAAAATATAATCACGCATACATAAATGTACATAGTTGCATTTTAGTTAAGTTATGAAATATAAAAATTTGCTCTGATGCATATATGTACTATTATTTTGACGGAATAATGTGGGTATCGGATATATATAGGAGGTTGAGTAAATGTAAATTAAAAAGAAGATTAAAAATGTATTCATATAAAAATATGTTTTGTTTTAGACTCAATTCAATACTGAACAACCTGAAACCTCAATATCCTGGTAACCCTGGGACATATTCCTATGAAAGTTTGCTTGTCAAATTTAACAGACAAAACTGTGCTAGTATATATATATACAAAATGATTCTTTTTGTCCAGCTCATACGAACACTGTGCGCCCATTATTGCCTCAGGGCTTTGATCACTCATAAAGACGCCAATAACTTTATCGATAATAATGCTGGAGAGCTTAAATTCATGTTAAAAGATTAGGTGTTATTTTATAATTTTAATTGGTGTAGTTTGACCAAATTGGGTGGTTGGAACCGGACTTATTTCGGAAAAACTGGCAATTTTAAAGATCTATATGTTTTAGGGGAACGGAATGTGGTCTCATAGTTCGCTGGATCTGAACCATTGGACTACTATGTCTGGGGTGTCACAGAAAGTGAGTCCAATAAAAGTTTAATTCACTCTTTTGACTTCTTCCAGGTATTGTAGCTACTATTTTATATATGTAGTACTTACATCTTCATCAACACTGATGGGCGCTGATTTGAATCCCCCAATTAGAATAAAGTAATGAATATTCATAGAAAATTGTATCATGAAAAAAAAATTATGTTTTAACCATAAGAATAACAAATTCCATTTCGTCGAAACCCCGAACTTCTGTTTTTAAGCTTAGTTATATTAATAATATATTTTTATCAATGCCTTATATTTATAAAAGTATTCTTGGAATTTTAAATGATATTTGCGAGTGCAAAGTGGATGGAATAGTTAAAAAGTAATAAAAAATATAAATGATACTTTTTTTTCTTGATAATTGTTCAACTGTTTATTATGTAACTAAATATGCATTATTTCTTAGGCTTCTTTGGTATGTTAACTAATGTTAGAAAAAAAAAGGATATCCAGAAAAGATTATTTTTTTGTCAAATCACAGACTCAGATAAGGAAAATAAAATACCAAATTTTTTTAAACTAAAATAGCTAATTTATATAATTATTTCAGTTCCAAAATGGAAGCATTTTTGACTATATAATTTATAGCGAACGTGGATGCAAATGTATAAAAATGCAAATAATCAGAAAATACGAAAGCGATAATTTGATACACTATTACATAAGTACCAATTGTGTAAATGTTTGAGTGAACATAATGTTTTTTATGAATAAAAAATATTTTTTTTGAAATGAAGTTATTGGGACAACAATTGATAAGAAATGAAAAAAAGAGTGTAGTATAATGTGTGAATGATAGCAGTGAGTACAATTAATATTTAAATTTACTTAAAAAGCGCACAAATAGAAAAATAAAACTTACTGTAATACTCCCAGAGCCGGACATGTTACAATCAAACTTCTTAAATCCCTTCTCAATGTTGTCGTTGGATCTATATTGACTATTGGAGGAAGTTGCAACGTAGATCCCCTTTGTGTCTAAGTAGCATTTAATGGATTCACAGGTTTTAATCATTACAAGTAAGACACTTGCAATAACAAGGTGATTCAGGGTTCTACTCTTCATAATCGGACAATTTTTTTTTTCTATAAAACTTGAGCTACAAATCGTGTGTCATTAACAAAGAAAACTCTTTTCCATAGTTTTTATATTTTCTTGATTTTTTTCACTAGGATAAGAAAAAAGAGATTGTTCAAGAAGAGGAGGATAACTTCAAACTGCTCTCTTTAGTTCTATATACCCCCCTCCCCCAATACTCTTTATGGTGCTTTTTATTAAACTCACTACTCTCTATTACCACTCTATGAAAGAGGCGCCTCAATCTGGCTCCTTTTTCCAGCGTTACTATTTTTCTTATACATACAAGAGACGTACGCTTTGTTTGATATTGCATTTATGTAAAAATGTTTCTTACTATTAATATAATAACAGATCAAAAATAATTGGAAGTTCTGGAGTAAAGCTTTTAAAATAAAGTAGTAATCCCCGCCCATTAGCTGGGTAGATACATGGTTAACCTGATTTTTTATCCCCAAAGGAGATGTCGCTTCTTATTAGAGGTCAGAGAGTGTTAGTATATCACTTTTCATTCCCTTCACAGAATTCCCCTTGATAATTCCATTATAAGAGTGAATTCATTAAAGCTATGTTGTGAATTAGGGAGTAATATTCAACACTCCTGCTCGAAAAAAAAAAAAAAAAAATGGGATCACTTCGACAACTACCTTGTACAAATATTAATCTTGTGGTCTTTGTTTCGACACTTGGTTTATTGGTTTGACCTAGGGTTGTAAATTGTAAGGTTTTTTGGTATGTTAAAAAAATCCTGAAAATGAACATGTCAACCATGACAATTTAAATAAATTTTGAAAGGGAAGTAGTATAGCTGTCATGACGGATTCATTAAGTCAGCTATGCGATAAAGTAAATAAACATAAGCTCCACACCATATCGAAAAAGGACATGGGTAAAAATGACTCTGTTCCGATTTTCCACTCACCACTTAGTCCAAATTGTACTTACACTTTAAGCTACATTACATAATATCAATGAATTGTAAGGAGTGAGGGGTTGTGTATATATCCCACATGCCATAGCTGTTTGCAGCAAAGTTTCTTTCAAGCATTCTACAAATTGACGGGAATGACTAATTAATTTTCGGTATCTTTATTTTTACTGTAACGAAAAATCCTATTATTTTCATCACTACTTTAAGTTCTCTCTCCCTTCGTTATATATATCTTTATTGTAAGAAAATGGTACAGATCATCCGTCCAATGATTTTGGTAAAAATACGTATTCTCATGTTGTCACTACAAGATGAGGTAATTATAATTATCAATTTAATAAGAGACTACATTTGAAAGGGAACTTTAAATAATCCTCTTTTGTTGTTCTTATTTATAAAAAGGATGTAAATGCTTTTCGTTAAGATATATTAATATTTGAAAAAGGTGGAGAAAAAACCCGATACAAAATGGAGTGAATAAAGAGCTCTCTTTAAAATTTAAATTCAATTATCCCTTAATAGGAAAAGTAACTTACGTATTACATTAATTAATTAGATTTAACCATGTTCAAGAACTTAATATTGTGGATTGGTTATAACAATTTAGAGAAATATTTTACCACTGTGTGAAGGATAATCCCTAGGATAGGATAACTGGGGAATGATTTCCTCAATGTAAGCATATTTGAAGGATAGTAATTATATAGCAAAAATGGTTGCTGAAACCTATTTACTTCCCCTAATTATACCATATTAAGGAACTCTTGTTTGCTTAAAGTTTGAAGGATCTAAAACTCAGTGCCAGAAAAGTTGTAATTTTGAACATATAAAACACTATTGTAGGCGAACATGAGCTTAGAAAGGGTTTTATCTCAGGGAGAGAAAATATGGTAAAATGACAACATAGCAGAATAAAAATGTATGATGAGGATGGGGGGGTCAACAATACAATGTAAGGAGGGATCCTTGGTTTCTTTGCAGCTTGGATAAAATTATCAGAGGACCCCACCAAATCAATGAATCCTCTCCCCAACGACTTGTCCATGACTCCTAGAACCATCAGGAAAGATTTGAAGCCCAACTTGGGATTGTCTTTATACACAATGACAAACTAACTACTACCTTCTGAAAGAGGTGATATCGGCCAGGAGGCTCGAGAAGTAAAGTGGCTAAGAGATGTAGGGCCCTTCTTTGCCAGATTTAAACCAGCTGGCCTTTGCTGTATGGGGTGCTTTGGAGAGATGATCCCAAAAATCTCCAAACTCAAATGTGAACCCACTAAAGCTCGTTAACTATCTGCGTCGGAAAACATATCTGAAGAGTTTGTCATCAACTAATTCAAGGCCTTATGACAACGTGTTAAGTCTGTTATTGATGCTGAAGGTAGCCATACTGAGTGACTATGTCGACATACAACAAGTTTTGTTTATTTTTTTTTTTTAATGTTATTCTTTTAAATAAAATCAAATATTGAATATTTCCAAAGCAACTTAACCAGTCCATGTTTCACTGCCCAACCCTGTGCATAAAACTATCCAATATCCATTCAGTGTTACTCTCCAGCATTCATAAGCACACATACTTGTGATTATCAGGAATGAAATATAATATAATAACCCCCAAATACCCCCAAAAAAAAAAAAAAAAAAAACACTGTCCAGATTGCCTAGAACAAAAAACTCAAAACCTTAAAAAAGCTTAGAATTCATAACCCTATTCATACTTTTGACCCCTTCACATACATATATGTATGAGAATATGTACATTCAAATGGTCAAAATACCCTTTATTGAACTTAGATTAGTAGGTTATATGATTGTTAAATTGTTTATGAGTCATTGATTCGAAGTTGCTTTAAGCTTTAAAGTATACATGCATTATGTAGGTCTTCGATAAAATAATGTTTTTTCATTGTTCAAAGAGGTCACTTACAGAGAATAAGAAACGAAAGTTGTCAATAAACATGTGATCCACTTATTTACTATATAATACTATAATAAAATGAAACTAATCCAATATGTTTAATCCAAATGTACCAAAGTAAGATATTGTCCAATCCTCACCAAATTTTGAAGAGTTGTTCCAAAGGTTAAGTCTATGGACCAGAACAAATAGTGATCACATCTTGTAACTTTTTGAAAAAAAATGGGTAAAGCGATCATCCTTATATACATGCACTGATAACTCCCAAAAAAAAAAAACATGAGTTTAAAACTTTCTGGTTCCTTGATACAGGGATATTATCTCCTCAAGAATAAGAGAATACTGACTACAACTTTAGAAAAAAAAAAACATTCTTCATGTTGTCAACAACAAAAATACTTGCACACCAAAAAATAATTGGAAGTAACAACACTAATAAATCATCCAACCAATTCTACGTGTTTCTGTCCATTATTTAAAAGTACACAGTCATGTGGTAAAAAAAATTCCCTTTCTATCTGATCTTCAACAGTTTACGAAAATAAAAAGACAATTCATACGTTACAAATATTTTTTTTTTCATTCAGACGTTCTAAAATGCTTTAAATTGACCCCACTTATAAGAGTGTTATTCTCTGTCATTGATGAGCACACAGAATCATGGATACATATTATACTTATATGTTCTCTTCTCAAGAATAAAATAATAATGGCAACAGCTTCAGATAACTAAAAAACACTTTTTAGGCCTCCAACAACATCAAATTTTCCAAGCCCAAAAAATGTGTAAAATTTACAACCCTATATATTTTAGTAAGGGACAACAACATACAAATAATAGTCTTTTTATTAAACTAACATATAGAAACCATAAAAAATTTATATTAAAGGGTTTCTTCAATAAAAAAATATCAGTTTTTACTTATACACACATTAGTATAAAATATGTGCTATTAACTTGCCATTAAAATAGTGTTTTTATTTTTTAATATATAGACTATCTATTCCCTTTTTAAAATATGGTATTTCATATAAGTTTTATAATAACTATTGGCTCGGTATTACGAAAATCCTTTGTCTTATTCTCTTTACTTATAATCGCCTTTTTAAAAAAGTGTGCAAAGATGCAAAATCTAGCAAAAGTAATTCTTAAAATTTTACGTTTTTTATTTATTTTATTACTAAATATACGTAGTTCTTTAATATCAAATTTTTTTTTTTGAAAAATGCTATTTAAAGGTCGCCATAGCCATAGCCTTGAAGGCAAAAAATTGTTTATCAGAACAATTTCTTGAGCCTTAAAAACCTACACAATAAAATTCAGCAAAATCTATTCCTTGGTTCGGGCGTGATTCTCGAACAAACAGATATTCACATTTAATATAAAATGAAGGGTAAATTTCCTAGGGTGATTTTTTTTTTGGGTGAAACAATATAGAACCATCACATTGTTAGAAGAGATGGATCTTTGCAGAAAGAGCTGAACCACTATGCTTCATCTTTTTTAATTTTTTTGCAAGATCATTCTAATAGTTTATATCTGCACATAACTAAAGAGTTATAGACTTGATTTACATCACTGAGTGTTTCTTGTATTGTGCAAATTTGTCTATAAAATACTTGTGCCCATTCTCAATAGCATTATATTTATTTTTGTTGTTACAAGACAAATAAAACCATCT
Source organism: Lepeophtheirus salmonis (assembly GCF_016086655.4). Taxonomy (NCBI): domain Eukaryota; kingdom Metazoa; phylum Arthropoda; class Copepoda; order Siphonostomatoida; family Caligidae; genus Lepeophtheirus; species Lepeophtheirus salmonis. Next base: position 27,189,497 of record NC_052137.2, on the reverse strand, counting down.
TTAAAATTTAGACTTGATTTATATGACATATAACATTACAATTTGGGTTCTTTATGTCTCAAAATTTCTTTATTTTTTGCAATTCATATCATATAAAAAAAGATATTCCCCTCTCATGATTTTAAATACATTAACAGGCAACCAAATATTTACAATATACTTTAATGAAATAGTCTGTATTTTCTGGAAAATCGTGTTTAAAGTGGGAGACTGCAATGAAAAAATCCTTGTTTTGGAGGACGTTCAAAATATTCAGAGATATTACTAAAAAACTTTTGATCCCCTCATATCTTAATGCCATCAATAATCATAATATGTGCTCATTATATAATTACAGCTTTCCCGGGTTTCCCAGATTCCCGTAGGTGTCAAAATCCGGGAAATCTTAAGGAAGAAACCTTAGTATTTCTTCATTATTGAATGTACTTTGCAGATAAAATATGAATTTTTCAAATTGATTTATCTCGGCTCCCACTTTGAATTTCGCAGTAAAAATTGCTTTGCTGTGACTGGCTAAATTCTTTCTTTCAAATGATAATTTGTTTTTAGAGAAGGCCAAGCCCATAATAGCTAATGAATGTTCAAAGCTTTCAAACTTCTTGAAGGACAAGGGGCTCTAAATTTTATTCTGCCCATCGATGAGAAAACGTCTGTGAAGGCTGTGAATTTAGAAAATGCAAAAGTAATCGCTTGTGATCTGACTAAAGTTATACGTCTTTTTTAACTACAAGAAGACGGGCAAACTCATTTTTTTGGAGCTGTGTCTAGCTATGGTACCAGTATGCAAACACATTTAATTAAGGCTGGGTTATAGATCAACACAGCTGAGTACGTGAAGATCCTGATTACTAACCTGGATAGACTAAAAAATGTTACTTTTTTCCGTACTATGCTTCCAACTCAGTCATTGCTTTCTGACAGGGTTTCGTTTTTCTTTAAGGCTAAAATCTGGCCTAGTTATAATTCAGATTTGAACATTATCGACTAATATCTTTGGGTATCCTACATTTACAAATCCCCACAAGTTTGTACCGTTATATCTCGGGTTCTGGATTAATTAAAGAGGTTTTGTGAATTTCAACAGAAAGTTCCTTGGATTATGAATATTATACTCGACGCACACGTTTCCACCAAGGAGATCGCCCAGCAATTCAAGTGCGACTGCAAGACCGTCTACACCGTTCAAAATCACATGTAACTGGCCCGGACCTTAAGCAAGGTAGTTGAAGTGAGAGAAAACAAAAATAGGATCCGGTGAGATACACCATCGTCGATCCAAACTACACCATCTCATCCATTGTAGAGGATCTTGTTGTGGCAAGGTCGACCACATCTTTCCAGATCAAAAAAAAAAAAACAAAAGGCAGCAAATCCCTCAGGAGAGTTGAAAGGTCCTTACTGTCGCAAAAAAACCCGTTACAAGTGGCTTGAGATGGCCAAAAAACTCTTAACCTCGAGGAAGCAAAATCCAGCCGACATCATTGTATTTGGAGATAAGAAGACTTTCACGGTGAATCTGATGTTAAAACGGCAAAATAACTGGGAATTGACATTCCCTCACGTACTCCTGTTACGACTCCGCCAGGTACGAGACCACAACAAAGCATACCGATTATTTGATGATGATGGGCATCGTCAGATCCAAGGGAAAAAAGATAAAACCAATCTGGTTCCCCATCGGATATCGCCTTAAAGCTGACGATAAGTCTCAACATCATCAACAAGAAGAAGGTAGTCCTGTGGCTCCAGAAATTGTACACAGAGGGGTCCGTCGTATTCCAGCAAAACAGGACCTCCTTGAACACAGACAAAGCCTTCCAAAACTTCCTCTTCAAGAATCTTCCCAAGACCGTTACTTACTGGGCTAAGGACACATGGCCCCTCCCAGAGTCCTGATCTCAACTCACTGGACTACAGCATCGAGGCTAATATTGAGGCCAAGGTCAATAAAGTTATCAACCCTGAACGTGAACTCCATCATGGCCACACTGTATAAGGATTGGGGCTCAATGTCTGCCAAGTAGCTTTGGAAAACCTGCACCGCCTTCCAACCTCGCCTTGACCGCTGTATTGTCGCTGAGGGCGGCTCTTACGATTAAAAATAGTAATCATAAGAATAGAAATCTATTCCATATAATATGTTTATATAAATCATGTATGTATGTATATCAGTAAATAAACATAGATGCACCAAATAGGGAATTTTTTTCGACGACCCGCATATCCTTAAAGGCTAGTATAATCAAGAACTGCAGGATGATCACTGCTGATCATGTAATCAAAGCTGCAGCAGAAATATGGTCAAGGATCACATAGTTTATGAGAAGTCATATTGAATGAAGCAAAACACAAGATCATTAATAACAACTTCTATAACACTTTTTGTATGTACATGGATATCACAAAAAGATTCCTAGGAAAGATGGAGTTATTGTGATACTATAATATTTACTTATACTTAATCAGTGCAACTCAATCTAACCAATTAAAGGAGCATTCACAAATTTTCATTTGATTTGATCATTAAATAACCATTCTATAATTATTATAATTTGCCAAGTATACATTTCCAATTTATCTTCAATGTCTGTTATATTCAAGTTGTTAATCAAAGTTTACTTTTGTTACACAAAGTCTCATTTGTATCTGTACAGTGGGAAATAAGGAATCATTTATAAACTTCATATATTGGAAATAAGTTATAAGTTAGGTTCTGACTCTATTTTTATACATTTTCTTTTTTTTTAAAACCTATAAAGTACTGTATATCTGACGTTAGCGATAAGAATGGATCTAGCTATACACGTTTTTATAATATGCATAGGTACATCTATTGTATATACAATTTATGAGTCTATTTAGATATTGGTAAAAAAATTCTATCAACAGGCTTAATTTGAATTTTTCTTTTAAAAAAAACTTCTGCTGCAGCAAAATATTTTTTTTCCTTGTTTTTATCTGAAGAAATTGTCGTATTTTTTTTTTCTTATACAAAATTTAAGAATAAATATTTTTGTTATAAAAACAAAACCAAAATAAATTATAGTTTTATTTTATAAATATCAAATAATAACTTTTTTAATATTGTCAAAATATTATCACCCTTTAAAAATTTATTGTGCATATACAATTTTTTATTCAAGATTTTGGAATTTCATATCTTGTTTCAAAGAAAGAATGGATGCTAAAGAAATTTCCAATTTTTGACACAATTGTTCATTCAAATTCATATAAAGTATTTTGAATTGAATAGCATAACTCATATCAGGAAAAGTACAAGGCTGGTAGATGAAATCTACACCCTATATAGTATTTAAAAATAAAACATAAAATCCTTTATTTTTAATATCTTTATTTCAATTAAGAAAAAAATTCAATGTAAGTCATGTATCTTACACGATATGATTTCCCTCACCCTCGATTTAGGCATCAACATGGCTTCTGAAGCGGAAGCAGGGCTTTGATAACAAGATCTTTGGGCATGAATGGAGAGTGCTTATTGATTGCAACTATCAGAATTTCGTTACTTGTTTGAGGACTTCTATCAATCTTTGTTTCAAGGTAACCCCAGAAAAAATAATCCATTAGAGTAATATTATACCTCTTTAGTGGCCACAGGTCCTTGATAAGTTTTCCTCAAGCCACCTACTGTTAACACATGACATAACTGTCCTTTAAGTTTCTTTCTAATTGAGACAAATGCCTTCATCAGGGACTGCTCAATAATGGCACACCTTATCATTGAACTCAATGTTACTGATCTACCTGGAGTCATATTGTGACTTCGAGATAGTACTCCATAATTTCTTAGAATACTCCATTTTTTTGCTGGTTTCCTAAATGTAACGTATTTGTATTCCAAAATGTGTTAAAGATGTGACGGTTGCTGGATTGTCCTTGATTAATAATCAGACACATAACCACGGCCTATCTCCTTTCCTCCTCTTAAGTAGGCTACTATGTATATTTCTGGCCTAGGATACACTAAGTGTTACCAGGTGCAATTTGACATTTCCTTTGGTAAGCTTAACATTTTTGTAGGTATATCACAATTTGTTTGCCTGAAGTTTGCCAGAGAAATTCTAAAAACGAACAAGATAAGACGAATAATTGTTCACCATGACAATGCGAGCTCTTCCACATCGGATCAAACCAGCGTCTTTTTGACCGACCAAAACGTCAAATTGATGGGCCATTCGCCGTACAGCCCTGATTTGCCACCCAATAACTTCTTTTTATTCCTGTACATCCAGAAAAAAATGTGTGGTTAACGATTTTCGTCGCTAGAAGTTGCTGTTGAAGTGTTTAAAAAAAACCACGTTTTGGAGGTGTCTCAATCATAGTGGAAAATGATCTTCGACAATTGGTTTGAGCACATACAAAAGTGTATAAATCATGTTGCAGAATACTTTGAAAAACAATAAAACCATTTTTGATGATAAATATTCGCATTTTCATTATTAGGCCAGAAATATATATATAGCAGCCTACGTATGAAATGAATCTATGGGCGCTTCCAGTATAGTTCTTCCATTTACGAAATTAGACTGAATGTGCCGCTACGGCCCCTCAACTTCTATTAATACAGTGCCTAATTAAAAATTCAAACAAAAGAATACATATTTTAAACTTGAGAATAGGCTGTCCATTGCTTCGTTTTTTGTGAAAAAGTAAAGACATGTAGGGAAAAGTAAAGTTTTTTATAGAAAAATACAATTGACAAAATTTGAATCATTTTTATGAATATTTAGAGGTAGCTCCATGTCCCTAACGTTTCTGTAATATTACCTTTTTAATGTTCTATATATTGTATTACATATTTGTTTGTCTACGTCTAACCAACTGCAAGTTTTTAATTCAAAAAGTAAATGTGTTTCAAATGTCCCCTGTTTCTAACTATATTGAGTTAATTGTACAAGTTGCAAACAGTAAAAAATACCTGTTGTTTTTTATGTGCTTGTGTTGTAATAATTCCAATACATTTGTACCACTTCTGATAATATCAATACCCATTTTATAGGAATCAAAGTGCCCCTGCAAATGAAAATATATCGTAAAAAGCTGATTTGTGCTAAATGATGTTGCAAAAAAGTGAAACTAGCCAACAAAATAAGTCGAACAATAAAAGATGGTTCATAATATAAGATAATGATGATTAGTACATTTGAGAATGCATATATTTAAAATATTAAGTTATTTTAAGAAAATTCTACTTATTTCAAAAATTCAAGAATTTATATCTATTCAATCATGCTTAAATAATTCCCTATATTATCAATATTTATTATAAATGTGGCAATAGAAGATGTTGTCAGATTGTTTTCTAATTAAAAAAAACAAAAAACTGTTCGACTACCTTCTCAGGACCATACAAGATGACAATCAAATGTGGTAGCTATAAAAAAAATCATATGTATATTTGAATATAATTTAACAATATTTTCCCTGCTAAACTACAATTTTAAATTTTGAAGGTTCTTCATTCTAATGCAGTAATACATGTTTTATTATCCATAATTATTTAACAATAAGATTATGTTTACAAGGATTTTGCAAACAGTAATACCATAAAGTTAAATCCTTCCTTCTTATACTATTCAAAATTCCCATCCCTAAGTACTGATATATCAAAATAAAATTGTACAAACTAATTTAGTGTAACTACTATCAGGTGCAATTTTATAAATTTATATAGCTGGATATGATGAATTTGTATATGAAGATCATTGTAAAAGAAGCTCATATGTTACATAATACTGTTTTTGTGATAAATACCTTTAAAGTTTTGAGAAATGCCCACAAACCGGATATGATGTCGTTAGTAGTTTAGTTTTTCAATTTTCAAACAATATCCATAATAGAAGTATAAAAGGACTCATTTTTCAATAAATTACTCATTGATTTTGACTAATCAGTAATTAGCATATAGGAACTCTCAGCTCTAAAAGTGCATAAAGCTCATGAAAACACAAACATTTACTGCATTTTGGAAAGCAAACTATAGATAATCCTAGTTATATTCATAGATATATTAAAGTTATGATATTTTAAGTTAAAAATAAGTAAAAATATCAGTAAATATCAATGGAAATAACAAGATAATTTTTCTCATTTACATAAAAAACAAAAAAAAAATGGCAAACAATCAAAGTAACATTGAAATAAAGGAAATGGCGAAGTTATGCCACAAGTTGCATTAGAATTAGGAAATGTTTTAATGAGAGCTTCTAGATCGTGTTTTTAGTATTTTATCTTGACTAATTGTACACATAAGAACAGTTTTACTACAACGGTGCTAGGTGTGAATATGGAGGTGTGTCAACTTGACACAATGTTACTTAAAATTTGAAATACTAAGAAATTAAAGAGTGTATACCAACATCTTCAAAAATACAATAAACTCATTTTCGCCAAAATGTAACATTGGAACATCTAAGATTATGCTCTCCATATACATTAATTTACTATGCTGTCATTTGTCAGTTTAGTAATTAGGTAGAGTTTTTTATATACGTTTTTTCGTTACTAAGTCAAAAAAAAAAAAATGTGTCACAACTTTTTTTTTGTATTTGCATATATTCAAATGTTTACGATCCAAATATTGATCAATGATGCAGAATAAAATATAAAAAAAAAAAACCAGTTTATACCTTGCAGTATGCCATTTAAAGGACCTTCAATAATCCAGCAAAGTGTCTTTTCTATATGAGAGAAGTATCATAGAAGCAATTGGTTAAAAAAAACAGGAGAACGAAATGTTGATCCCATTTTTTACTTCATTCCTTCAAGAGGAAAAACAAAAAAAAACAAGCTAAGCTGTATTTGTGATTATTCCATATGTCTATAATTATATGCAAATAGACAAACGATAGTCAAAACAATTTTTTTATAATATATGATAAATATTAAGAGAAAAGTTTATAAATATCAAGAAACTGCATAAATTTGTGTTGATTTAAAAACAAACCCCTAAATTTTAATAAAAATATTTGCATAAAATTTTACAATATTTAAAATTCCATGAAGGTTGTTTTCTTTTATTGCATGCAATTTATAAATATATAGTGCGTTTGATAACAATTGCATCAATTTTTTATCATTTGTAGTAGGGGGGAAGTATTTTTTTTTTTTTTTGCTCAGTTATTGATTTAAGAAGTAATTGACCATTTCAATAACTTTGCAATTTGTTTTTTTATGTACAATTTGGCCAAAAAAAGCAAATTCAACTTTTGTCATTAAAATTACCTAAAGTTTTGCATTAGAAGTTTTTTCTTTACTTATTTAAAAATAACAAATAATCGTTTCACAAATAAATAATAACTTTAGACTACTCTTTTCATTTATTGATAAAATAATAATGGTAGACTTGTTCTTTTTTTTCTCCATAATAATGTATGTACAATATTTGTATGCCGTGCTGTTTATTCTTTTTATGAGGACAAAATGATATTAAAAATATATATGGGAGTAGATAAATAGATTGAATTGTTCTTCTATATGGCAAACAAAATAAAAGCGTGAATTTATATGTTTGGAAATAAAATACACTTTTTTATTAGAGAAATACATTATATGAAGCCTATATTATACATATTTTATTCAATAAAACAAATCCCTCACTACTATAGAATATGAACTTGACAAAAAGCTATTCCTGTAAGTATCTACAAAAAAATACAATCGTGTTGCTGGTAGATGGATATTTTGAAGATTTTAATATTAGGGCGAAAATGATATTTTCAAATTTTAGGCCTTAATTAAGGTGATCCCAGCGAGATCCCAATCAAAATTTATACATGCTTATAAAGAGTGGCAAACCAAAACCTGCAGTACCATGAATAAATTACGAATAACGCGATTTGTATGGAATCAAGAAGCAACAACTCAAAATAAATTTGGTATATATTTAAATCAGGGTTGTAGAGTGAGAAACGTACAGTTGGAGTGGGAAAATTTGCTCTGAGACCGACTCCGGCTAAATAAAGGACGATAATTTATGTAAATAAAACTTATTTATAAGACAAGGCTTACAATGAGTGTTTATAAAGTGTTTTTTTAAATCTAAATGGTTATAAATTATAAGAATGAAGTATTATTAATTAATTAAACTTGAAAGTTAACTAATTTATAAGTTTTTAGTCACAAATTTCTAACGTACTTTTTATTCTATATAATTACCAAACATCCACAAATAATAGTTTTAGATTTTTATGTTCCATAGAGCAAAACCATTAGCCACGCTATTTCATTACTTGGTAGTATGAATAGTAAAATGTAACGTTGCACTGAGAAGTTGTTTGTATTGTTGTTCCTTGGTTATGAGTGCATAAATTGTCTTCAGAAACTTATGAATGTATTAACACTATATAGCTTTGGCTCCATTTCACTTGTTCTTCATCTTATTAAATATCTTATATTCCAAATAGTTTCTTCATATTTAGCACAATTATTTACACATATTACTAATAACTACCTATACCTATTAGTTAAGTCCAATTTTATAGTCTCTAGTTTGAAATGAATCAATAATAATTGTATAGGCTTTAAAATATATAATTAAAAATTATGTGTTGGAGTTGGAGTCGTGGAGTTAGAGTCGGATATTTCATCGACCAACTCCGCAGTTCTGGTTTCAATACTATGTTTTTTCTTCAAAATTTCCTTCTTCACAATAAATTACGGCCTCTACACGCCGGAGTACAGATGAAGACCATGTTCATAGTATACTACGATTTCATGATGGTAGCTTGGAGCAAACCCAAATTTGGATGACAAAAGCAGTAGGAATTCTTCTACAAAACGCCCCGAACAGCAAAGTACAGTGGTTTTATGTCAGCCAACGTTGAGACAGGACAAAAGTCAGCCGTATTACTGGTGGTATTTTTTTTTCTTTGGCAGTATAGAGTTGTAACAAATAAACAAATTTATTTTATAATTATATTATTGTTTATTTTTGTTTTGGCTGTTGTTTGGTTGGAAACATCGTAATTAAAGATAACTGGGATACAATTCTTATTAAACGCTTCAGCAACTATCAGGTCCACACTCTTTACCGGACCGTAAGAATGTCTTGGAACAAAGTGAACGTTGAAAAATAAATTAGACCTAGTGCTTCGAAATAAAATTCTAAATATTTTTTTTAAAAGTTGGAACTTGTTTATTACTCATTAAACATCCTTATTTCAGAATTTGAGCACCTTTGTCCTCAATCATACCCTTTACACCATCCCAGAACGCTTTGCACACGTTGACAACGTTGTGATTCGACATTGATCGCCACTCTTTCTCAATCTATTGCCTTAGGGACTCAAACTGCTATGACGTTTTTCTACATGCCTTGATTTCAATTCGCTACCAGATGCTGTAATCAAGAGATTCAGGTAGAGGCTCTGTGATGGCCAGAAGTCCTTCGACCCGAACTTAATTTTTTGGGAATCCAATCCACCAAAATTTTTACCTTAAGTGCAGGAGCCCTGTACTGTTGAAAACAATAATCGGCTTTCTTCGATTGCTTTGTGATCTTGCGAACCTAAGGAAAGCCGGGTTGCTTGCAAAATCATTAAGTTTCTCTGCTAGTCAATCTGTATCCAACAGGGAATCAAATTGGCTTAATTTTTTCACCTTCAGAACCCCCCAAATGTTGGTTCTACAGACATTCTGGGTCTTTAAAGTATCGGAATTGCCAAATCTGGCGCGGACTAAACGATCACATTTTTGGCTTTTTTGCTCCGTATTCGTTAATATTTATCCAAGAGACTTAGTATATACAGCGTTCAAAAGATAAACAATCAGTTTTTCGTTTTTTATGACAATTTTTGCATAAAATTAACACAAACCTCTCAATGTGCAAATAAAGTCATGTTTCAAAGTTTTTTTAATTCCCAGTATGGTAAAAGTTAGTGAGGGTTTTACATCATTTTTTTTCCTAGGCTGTTTTGTAGCCAAGGTATGGAAAATATTTTACCTGTTCAATTCAAAAAACACCTTTTCTACAGTTTGATATACATAGTGCGTTAGATGGAGTTATATGATGTGATGGCTATTACCAATGTGTAATTTTCTGTTTTTTATAATTTGTTTTATTTTAATAAATTTACATTAACAGCCTTTATTTGCTGCAACTATAACAATTTTATTGAAACAGAGTCCAATAATTATACAATAGTAAAATTGTGTCACATGTGAAAACGAACTTAGTTTACATTAATTGCGACCACTTCTCTGTCAGGACAGCATATACACTGTATTAAATTATCTGACAGAAATTTTTTCCTGTCCTTGTCGATTTTAATTTAAAACCTTGTAAGTTCAAACTTTTATCAAAAATTGAGAAAATAAAACGTCCGACTTGTCAATTGACAATTTTAATATTCAGCAATCATGTTTTCATACTATTGTTTGCATAAATCATATTTTTTAATAAAATTTAAATTAATTAATTAAAAAATAAAACATATTTTGAATCTAGAAATATGCATCTACAAATTATTCATTATTTTTTTTTTCATTCAGATCTTTTTAGGAGAAAAATAGCACTTAATCATTTCCTAGTTGTTCATAGAAATCTGTGCACTTACTAATTCAATAATAAATTAAGGCTGAATAATTATAAATTACTTTATATTTTGATATATTAAAGCATTATTAATTATTTATAAAACGAAATAAACTTGAACTCTCAAGCTTAAGTAGAAGTTGAGAAATAGACACTTGAAGGTAATCGATAAAAAAAACCACTCGCACACTTCAAGCAGTTGGGCGTCTCTACGTGCCTATGTCGTCAACAAGTCCTAAACGGAAGAAGAAAGACACAGTCAAAAAGGCTAAACTGGACTTGGAAAAGTTAAAACAAAACATCCCAGGCCAATCAACTCGAGTCAATGAGAGCCCATGCAAGAGATCACTGGGTTTTACAACAGACAGTCCATAGAGCTATCAAAAAGTGGGTGGAAAGAGCTTTGTGAGGTGCGAAATTTCACGTTTGACACCAGTTATGAAAGAAACACATCTCCATCGTTTCAAGACTTTTTTGAATTAGTCTTTTCAACTCTTTCTGACACTTTCGACCCCCTACAGCCATGATGGCAACCCCTTCAAAAACCACTTTTGAGTGCATGTCGAGGGTAAGGCCTCAGTATCCTTCATCCAAACACCGAGGCACTCAAAGTCACTGCCTGTCAGGACTGGGACGCTATCACTAGGACTACATCCGCCGCCTGGACATCATCATTGACACTCAAGTGGCTACATTAATGATTAGAGAGCTCAGACACACATCAATTTATAGTATTAGTTTTGTTGAAATTCTATTGGCTATTAATAAATTATATCTTGTTAAATTTTAAAATTCAAAGAGTATAGATTTTAATGGACTACTCGGTAGATGTAGTAGGAAAAACCTATTTGAAAAAATCCCAATTTAGTCCACAAACCCATATATTTTGGATTATGGTCTATCATATTCATGTTTCTTGAGGAAAAAGTAATCCAAGAGGGGGAAAAAATGCAATTTTGTTGACAAATTTGATTTTTTTTCAAATATCAAAATAGGGAATTTATAGAACCTTGAAACGCAATTGACTTCTTAAAGATTAATCAAATTATTTGACATGTTTATAGGTACAAAAGTCTATGACATTTAGTATGCAATATAAATATAATATAATGTGATTCATTTTTTAAAAAACTCGTCCAAATTTGCTTTTATGCTACTAAGACTCATGTGAATCTAATATTCTTTATGACATAAGACAAATTAGAATTTAATATTTTATTGCTAATCACATAATATTCACATTATAGAAATATACTCGTATATAATAATATAATTACATCTAAGTAAAAACTTTGTGACTTTAATATATACTTATTTTCACTACTATAGCAGATAAAATATCTTTTTTTGTCCAGTTCTTGTACAAACTTTCTTTTACACTTAATGAAAAAATTTGTATACCTATTTTCTGGAGCCTGGTAATATTTAGTTTACTTTTCATAGCAATATGTCTTTTGCATAAAAGTATTAAAGGGACCTGGGGTTTTGTATTGAACTTTAAAGTTAACTATTCACTTGGGTACATATGACTTTTTTTTAATTTATAAGAAATGTTGTGTCGAATGCATTATTTGATACCGATGGGCTATTACAATACACAGAAATCGTAAATACAAAAACAAAATCGTTACTTCAAAAATCATAATTTATCCACGCCCATTTCTTTCATTTGTTTTTTGTTTGGAAACCTCCCTGTACAGAAAGTTTACCACGAGAAAAGTTCCTCAAGGCAACAAAAAATATTTGAATACTGATTTTATACCAAAATCAGAAAATTACGGACTTAATTTGTTGAATATTAATAACTTTTGAGTTGATAATTTAAAAATTATCAAAATAACAAAAAACCAAATCAAAATATTATTAAATTTAACTGCAGGGATTTTTTAATTCGTTGCAATGATTTTTTCAATTTTCCTAACTTTAAAGCGGTTATTATTCTATTGATGCCCAAAAGGTCATGGAATAATGCTAAAATAGCTCCAAGCATTGTATTAAGTAAAATATTTCCTTCTTTAATGTACAGATTGGGACAGAGAAAATATATTAATGTAAACGTATCTGACAACATCGAAGTTTTTATTTGTGGTTCATTTTATTACAGAAACTATACATTAGGCTGGCAATAAAATCAAATTTTTTGGAAAAAAAACTTAAGTTAAAAAATGGTTTTTTATTGTACAGATAATGTTTAAGAAAAGTTTCAACAGTTTTGAAAGATATTTATAGGTAGCTAGACGCCCCTAAAGTTTTGAAAATTTACATGAGTATTTCTTTAAATTATGTCTATATACTTTAAATTGAAGCTTTTTTGTAAAAATCATAAATTAAGCATACTAAATTTACAATAAAATAAATATTGATAGCTATTTTTACAAAAATAATATTTATATGTTCAAAATAACGTCAGTTGAAATTTAGCTCATACCTTTATTTATTTATTTAGCATATTGTAACTCAACTATAAGACTGATGGATATGAAATTTTGTTATTATCTTTAAATCATATTATTTTCAACGAAAAAAAAATTAATTTTAAATTACCATAGCCTTAGTGACCTTTTTATGGAGATTGAAAAAATTTATTCAATTTAAACCCAGAAAACATGAAGAAAAAAGCAAGTCATCCTATTTGAAGATGATACCTACAAAGAATATATAATTTGTATATATTTCTGTTCTTTTTTGTTCACATGGGGTAACTTTATTCAGAACCAAAATAAACTAAAGGGTTAGCAAATCGCATAAAACATTAAAATTTTAACCTTAAAAAGAAAAAAACACAATATTAAAAACACAAAAATTATCAAACTAAAAATATAAAACATTAGCTAAAAAAGGAAAATTATCAAACTAAAAATAAAGATAAGAAACAAACAGAAGAACAATTAAGCGTTAAATAACGTTATTGGCATAGTCTTCATTTACTTGAAGATCTAGTCCATATCCCATATCTACTTAACCTACTATCTAGATTGTGGTATATATTTTTGAGGTGTGAACAAATATATAAACAAAATATCTCCTTTTTTATTTTGTCTAAGATACATATCAACACTATATTAACCAAATCAGACTAAAATTGTTTTTGCTGTTAGGTGTTAATGATATCATTTTTGGACATTCTTTCGTCGTGTGTGGAATTTTCATAATAGCTTCTAAAAAAAAGTAAGGATAAATACCATGATTTGTTATATTTAAAAAAAAAAATTGAACTTTTAATCATGTTAATTTTATTATAATAAGTTATGAGTACTGAAACACAAAACATTATTTTCAATTTTATAGCTAGACTATTTTTAACTACTAAATATAGTATATTGAGTAGAAAAAGAGTATATTTAAAAAACATTAGTTGGTCATAAATTGAGTATTTTACACATGCTGAAGGTTATTACAGAAAACTCATTTTTTCTTGGTTGACAGTACAAGAAATATTAGACATTCTAGAGGAAGGAACAGAAGAACGAGATCGAATTTGTATAACTCCTCCTGATAATAATCCTGAATTGTATTGTAATTCAGAGGATGAAGATAGTGGGAATTTAGCTCATAATTTAAGTCCACATCAACTTCAATGTGCAGCTGAATATATAATTACAAATGATAAAGTTAGTGATAGAGGTGAACAAAATCTGAAGGGCACTGAAACATCGATAGTTAATACAAAAAAGGTTAAATCCCTAAATCTCCAAATTATTAATGAGAAAATCATTCCAATTTCAATAAGCCGTTATGTAAAAAAAATGAAACACTGATCATCTTGAAATCAATATACCAGAATTAAGACCTGATGAAAAATTAAACTTTTTCATGGCTGCACCAAATAGTTACACAATAGTCTCAGAATCTCTGATATTTTCAAATTATAGATAGGATGGACCAGAGTAGGAATAATTATAGAATTCTCATTCGATCAAAGAAGTGGTGGTGGCCGATTTTTACATAGATGATGGATGTAAGCATTCAAAATACCTGACTGCTAATCAAGGTCTTCCTAAAAGTATTGCAAATGCAATGTCCCATTATCGAACAAATGCTTCAAAAATACAACACCAACAAATCATTTCATTATGTAATATGTTTACAGGATAAAAAACTTAAGAGTTATAAAAATAAAATCCAATTTATTCAATATCTTTATACGTTATATCTACCCAATATAGTAAATTCAGTATCTCTAGTATGAGCATGACCTATACAAAAATAAAACTATTTTTGAATACTTTACATACATATGACATAATTCAAGTAAAACACTTGGTTTTTAAAAATTTGGGCATTAAAGAGATGTTTAATTACTTTGATATGTAAAGTAATAATGGGATTATGTCTTCAAGGTTTAAGTCCTTCTTAGTCTTTTTTGTCTATGTTAATTATTGTGCTTTTGTAATAATGGCGTTAACCTTGCTTTCTTCCTTCCCACAAAAGTGTCCTAAAATTTAGGTGTTGCTACAAAATTATCTTGCAGTCCATATGAGACCCGCTCATATGTTACACTTAAAAGCCTGCAGCTTCAAAAGAGATGGTCAGTAGTCTCTTTTGCTTTATTACAAACGGGAAATACTCGTCTTGTCCATAAAATTTTTTGTCCCCCAACCTCCAGGGCCCTGAGAGTAATCGATATTTGAACTATTTCTCAGAAGACATCAAAAATTTATTTTTTATTACTTTGATGCTGTTATATGCTCCTTTGTTGATGTTTCTCCTTTCCAAATAGTCACAAAAATGAACCATAGTTTTTTTTAAAACATCTTCTGATCTCTGATGTAGAAACTATCAAGGCTTTCATCCTGAACGGCACCAGATGCCTATTGATTCCATTAAAATGACCTAACTTTGATATAAAGGACTGTTCAACCATTTGATCAATTAAAGAGGTTGACTATCGAACGTCCGTAGCAATATCGGCGATGAGCAATTACCAACCGAGAGACAACTCAAACTTCGTAGTAACATCTATGCACACTTTACATAGATACTGCACTTATTTGGATTATAATGCAATATTCTACAGAACATTATTAAAATTAGTATAGGGGTTACCCATAAGAAAGACTTGTCTCTTTTTCAGGAAGTCACTGTGAATAATAGACCAGGGTTCCTTGCTATTCCACATTTTTCTTACCCAATAAAAGTTCTGAACCCTCCATATTTCCGAGACACTCATCAAGACAGTAGAAGATGTTCCTTCTGCTTTTTGTTTGGAGAAATGATCTCTCTTTTAGAAGTGTCCTCATTGTATGGCCTTACTCTTAGAAGATGAACCACTTTTGGGGCAACATAAGAATTTTTTGAAGATATTTTGTCTCACATATTCAGGTTGAAGTTTGTGAAGAAAGAGGTAGCTTGATTCAGTTTCCTAACAATTTCCTCATTACTCTTTTGACAACTCTCATTCCCCACCCAGACTCCAAGAAGTTTGATGTTTCTTGTGGTACGGAAGCTTGGCTATCCTTTTTCTATCAGTCTTATATAATCACTCAATATCTTTGCTTTTCCTGGATTAATATTTAATCCTGAAGTTGAAGATAACTTCCTGAGTAAGATCATAATTCTTCTAATTGACTTCATTGTTTCGAAAGGGCTTCCATTCAATACCAAGGTTATATAATTTGAATACATTTTTGTTGTTTTTCCTTTATTATGTATCAATTAAATTATAAGTGAGTTGTAAAACTAACAAAGAGTATATTAATATTTATTAAAACAAAGCAATTTGTATCGACACTATGAGTTCAAATACTGTCAACAATAATGGAACATGTGTTCTACTTGAAAAATGACTACAAAAAAACTTTTATCATTTGCTTGAAGACACCATATAATGGAATAAGCTATTGAAACTGTTTTCCAAGTGTTTATTGGTGCCACATTGTCACCAGATGTTCCTTTATTCAAAAGATACAAAAAATTGGTCATCGATGAACAAAACTATCTATAAACCTGGAACTGTAGATGAAGAGGTGGCCAGTCTTTTGGAAGGCATACAGGATTGTACTATTGAATTTGCATGAAGTAATCTTAAAAAATATATTAAAGGGACGAAAATAGATAATTATTAAAACTATTTAATATATTTCTTGGCGATGCGCCTGTGTGTACAATTAAGTTCGAAATTTTAATTGAAATTGACTCCAAGGGAAAAACAAGGATTACGTTGTGTTTGTGTTTTCAAAGTAAGAGTCTCTTTCAAAAATTGAGTCAATGCATCTCAGCCCTCCAATTCTCCTTTGAACGATCTAGTGAAGTTGTTAATTGTATATTTTTCAAATAATCAACTCGCTTTTTCGATAATAGAGTAAGTTTAACAACAGAAAGAAAAATGATTAGATCTGTCAAAGTTAAGCAAAAGAGGATAAAAAAATTAAGGAATTATTTAATATATATAAATATTTCGTACATTATCACGAAGAGTAAAAAAAATACAGGAAATTTTGGAGCTGCAAGGTAGTTTATATAAGTTGAACTAGCACTTGGGAATCCTAAGGAAGACTAAATGGAGGCATCGGAAAAAATTGATTTGCTATATATTATACTTTATTTAGGAAATTACTCCATTGTACATTTATGTATTTCTTAACTGATTCAATTGAGGGGACAAAAACATAAAAAAGGATATAAGTCATCCTTGCTTATTCAGCTCCATAATCCTATTTTTCAATACTCAACTCAGCTCTTCGTTTTTACCATTACATTTTTTACTTTACCTCCTTAGGTTTACCAAAGCACTATTCGAGGCATGTTCCCAATGAGAGATAAATCAGACGAGTTTTATGGTCAAATATGGAGCTGAAGCAAATAGCTCAGAAATCGCATATCTGATTTTTTTAAGCAGAGCGAATCCAATCAATTTCAGAACTAAAAAGTCATCATAATGAAATTTATTTACCTTTTGATGTACTGATTCAATGGAAAGGAGAATCCGTTTTGTTCTATGCCCGTGCGTTTGCCCCTAATCCTTTGAAAGTCAGTATCTTAGTTAAATCTCTTATGACCACCTTTGAAGTGCATATTAATGGAAGTCCTTTGACCATTAGACATTTTTCTGTGTTGGCTCCACGGGCTATCATTACATCAATTAGTCAGTTATGTAATTTGATTTCCAAGACCAAATCACTATGTTCGGAAACATTTGTGTCAAAAACAGACTTTCTCATTGAGATTTCCATTGACTCTACGGTACTGTGAAAAATATCGATATAAGCTTAAAACAATGATTACTGTTATTGACAGCTGGAATTTTGTAAATTCAAAAAAGGACCTACGAGGTACTCCTAATGCACGCTTGATACATATTGTTGTTAATTTAATGTATTAATTTAAAGTAATGCTTTTGATTTTCAAAATCAAAAAAGCAAAATTTTGCTCAAGAAATTAACAACTTAATTCATAAAAACCAAAAGAGACATGTAAAAACCGGGAATTTTTTTTTTCGAATAAGGTAAAGAAGTTGAGATCTGAGAAGAAATAAGCTCTATGATATTAATTTGGCTTTAAATATATATTTATATTATGATAACTGATTCTATGTTTTATTATTTCTTATAAGTGGTGAATTTAAGTACATAGCTTGAGGTCCATATATCAATTATTTTTTATACTTGTAACTAATTTATATTTTATTTTACTAAAATGTAGATAAAATGAGTGATATTCAGATTTAATTATACTAATACATAGCTTTAGGAGTGGTTCCCTCTAATGTTCAGGTTATATTTTGGTTTAAGTCCATGTATGTATGTATATATAGTAGTCATTGGTCAAGTGTATAAAAACGACACACTAAGTACCAAATAACCATATAAAACAAAAAAACGCGATTTGTACCTAAATATTAGTATATAAACAAATGAAAAACTACCCTTGTCTTTGGATTCGTATATTATTGGGTTTTATCACTCAAAAATACCAGAAAGATTTCAGGTTATGTTTCTAATTTTATTTCTACCAGTGTTAGTTTTTCAAGAACAATGTTTATGAACGTTTTGTTTGCTACTGCCTGAATCACCATCGTTTGAAATTTAATTATAGATTTATTTGATAGTGCAAAGTTTTAATATGTACAACTATTATGTAATACAAATAAAACTGTTTTGATTCTTAAAAACTTTATTAATTTCGCTTTGGAAAAAAAGAAGTTATGTTATCACACCTTGTATATGTATAATTAAAATATAAACTTATTTGAACTTTAAAAATAACTATGTTATTGGTCGAGGTTTAATACTCCAACAACTCGCTTGGGTCTTGGTTGTACGCACATAGGAGGTATGTGAAATGTGCTGAATATCTCAAGGTTAAAACAACTCAGAAGCTCTGATGATTTTTGGACAATTCAAATCAAAAACGAATTCTTACACGAACAGCTAATGGATCCATCTGAATGTTTGGAGAGGTGAAAATATCGGGGCATTATAGGAGGAAGATGTACTCAGTTTTGGAGCTCCATCTTTACTAGATACAAACTAAATGAATTATTTCGACTGAACTGAGTGAGTTCGTTAGTAAAATTATCTGGGGTCAACATATATCCAACGGGAGCTCTCTGTTAATTAACTTCTTTCTATCCCACGGTGGATGATCTGTAGAATTGATTTCAAAAGTAAATATTTGGTTCCTTCGATCCCTGCATCTTAGAAGTCATTCCATTGAATCTTAGTATTGGTTCCGAAGAGAAGGACCCTTCATCTATCGCAATTAGCAAACTAAAATACAATACATAATATAAGCAGTGAAGTACATGAAGCAAGAGCTCCCTTTGTGGCTCTATGAGTACGTCTTTCAGGCAACTATCATTTTCAACTTCCTCTCTATAGATGGGATAAACTATTGTAAAATGTAGGGTATTTAACGAGTTCAAAACAAGTTCATTCATAATTTGCAAATTTCTGGATGACCGGTTTATCCTTTTTGCTGCAGTTGTCATGTTAATTAAACATGCAAGTGTAACTCTTCTTTCTTTTTTATAGGTGAATTAACAAGGTTGATCCCGGTTCAGGTTCAGCAGTTCTATCGGTCCCGGTCTCTCTTCTTTAATTTAAACGGGTTTAGTCTTGGTTACGGTCTTGCGTCTCGGTTCTGTTTTATAAAGTCTCAGTCCCAAGAAATCAGGTCCAGAAAATTATATTAGATAGTAAAAGGGCCTTATATATTCTATATAGGAACAAAGGCACAAGAATCAAGACCGACTCGTAATAAATTGCAGTCTTCGCTTAACTTGGTCGGTTACGGTACTACTAGTTCAAGAACCGGAACCGCTAGAACAATAAGAGCACAACCTGGTGAAGGAATATTATAATAATAATTTTTCATTGATAAGCCTTCCCAAATGAAGGAATGCTAGCACTGCCCGCTTACATGTATATCATTTTAGTTTTTTATACCTTAAGCCATTGTATGAAATTTTCTGTATAATATTTGTTGAAATCTGTCCTTTTTGCTGAATATCTCAGGTATGGCAACATTTAATTATATCATACAATCAGTGATGTGAGTAAAAACACTATTTATAAACAACACTAATTTTTTATATAAATTGTTTTGGTGTAAAAGTATAACTATCGATTTTCATAAGAAAAATTAATGGGATATGGGTCCAACATATTTGGAAAGTGTGGATGCTATACAAAACTGTGTTTTTACTCCATAGATGATTTTTTGAGCCTGCAATTATTCGGATTAAGCCTTTAAGAATTAAGTTATCAAAGATTTTTAATCAAGTAGGGTCTCAAATGTCTTCTAACCCAGTCAAAAATTTATCTGTAGAGCAAATTGCTCAGCTCTATGAGCTTTATCAAAATAACCCTCAAACTTAAAGAGTATCAGAGTATAGCTAATCATTTAAATGTACTATTTAAACACATAATAAAATCATTCAGACTTGGAGAATTTATCATAAAAATAAAGACCTTCATTACAACGTATTGTATGATTTATATGTTTATTTTGTAATGTAATAATATTTACTTTAACTTAGTTTACAATGTAAAAAAAAAATGAAAAATTCATTATCTTCCAATTGTTATTAAATATGTCTTAAATATCTATTTTCTCATTTCAATAAAGTGCGTATATTTAAAATGCATTGTTACAAATGATGATTATAGTTGTTGTTTTTTTCATTTTGGAGAACTATTTAATTTAAAGATATGTTTCAATACTTATCATTTCTTTATCGTAATAAATTACAAATGATATAAAAAGCTTTTTTTGCAATTCATTTATATTTATAAACATATGTAAGTTCAGGAAAACCTGGTCAAACAGTCAACTACGTGAATTTTAGTGCTTTAAGAGGGGATATCCAGTTCCCACACAGGAATTTCATAAAGTAAAAAACTGTAATATGCATGTTTCTGCAATACCTGGCCACCAGGTACACAAATGGTAAAATAGCTACTACATAGGTTCTCAAATGTAAGTCCATCAGCAATATTTTACTTCATTTTTCCCCAATTGAGCCATAGGTCCTTTTACTCTTTACCAACAAATTATTTTGTTCAAAATTGTAAATATTATTATATACAGGAGTACTCCCCCATGTTCAGAGTCTCTTGATATTTAAATTCTGAGTTGTGTTCCTTGAAAGCAATTTTAACCATAGGCGTTGAAAATATCGCATTCATGACTACCGCCTCGTACTAACACTATATCATTACAAAACAGTTTAACAATTGTTACCAAATGAATGTTTTCCTTGTATTTCCGTCTTCCCTCCATATCTATATAAAATTGAATAAATTCAAACTATTGTCCTGACGTACATTTAATGCTTTGTTGTATTGTTTTATCGACTTATTTAAAAAATAAATATTTCAAAATAATAAACTTGATTTAAGAGGTGACCTGCACAAAGCAGTTACATTTTTCAATTTCTCTAGGCTGACCATTTAATACAAGTTTGAATGTATGTATTATTAGTTAACTTTTGTGTATATTCTAAACGAGCACTTAACTCATTTTTTTGGATGCTTTAAGTCTACTATCACTATATATTCTAAATAAAAATATGCAAATATATGTATATTACCAAAGAAACCTTGACTATGTAATGACAACGTCGAAAGATGAATATTAATCGTTCCTTAAAGTTTTATATGTACACTACCAACGGCTCAAATATGAATTGAGCACCCTCTCTTGTATTTATAAAAACCAACATAAAATGAGTAATTTTTAATATTTTTATTTCAAACAAAAAGCAAAGTCATTGTAGGTTATGCCCCTTGAAGCTTACTCAATTTTAGCCTCTATCACTGCCTCAATACGGCCTATGAAGCTGGAAAAGTTATTGATGACGAGGTCCTTGAGCATGGATACAATGTGTATGTTGACTACTAGACTTTCATTATTTTTGTGTGGGAATGTCTACTAATGTGTGTCTCAAGGTAGCCACAGAGAAAAAAAATCATTGGATTAAGATTTAGATTTACTGGGGGCCACTGTTTAAGATCTGTCCAGGTTGCATCTTAAAAGACTAGCATTTGAAATCCTCGCTAACAAATGTCTTAACTTTCTTGTCACTGACTCTAAGTTCTTTTCTCATTGAGAAGAAGGACTCGTCGGAGACTGGTCAATAATTCCTGGAGTCCTCTTGTGTCCTCCACTACCTTGAAATAGTCTTCTGGGGTTGTTAAAAGCCAGACGGCTGAAAATATTAATAGTGTATATGGTCCAGATATTTTAACTGCCAATAACTTACAATTTTGATTTTGTGCATTTGTTCCGGTAGTGTTAATATCATAACACGTTCTGGAACGCCAATTTTCGAAAATGTAAATAAAATAATTGTAATCGTCGAGTTCTACCTTTATGTAAGCTGTGTTTTGTTGCCAAGGAGATAAAGATTTGTGGAGAAAAATTAAAAATAATATAAAATCCTGTAAAATCGTTTCTTTTTAAAGCAACTATTATATAATTTACTTTTAAAAGGACTGGGGAAGTGTGATGAGTCCAAGAAGAATTGATCACAGTAAAGTTGTCTGGCTGAGCCTTTTATCGAATATTATTAAGGCTAAACAGTCAGCTAATATGCTTATTTTTTTATTTGAAAATAAGTAGTTTAAAATAAATTTGGTTCGGCATATGTATACTTTTGTCTAACAGTGATATCCAACAATCTGAAAGAATAGATTTTCAAAAACTGACCTCTTATCAAATAACTTTTTAGCATGTATCGCTTTACTAAAAATATGAAATATTTGCATTTGGTTAAAAAAACTGAAGGCATAGACGTTATAAAGAAGTAATTCTCCCTCGCTCATTCTTCCTTTTTTAAATATCATTTGTAAAAATTTTATAACTTATCTAGAAAACGCCGTTGCTCAATTATTAAGTGAAAAATCTAGTGAAAGCAAGCCTACGTTCGAGACTCGCCCTTGTTTTTTTTCCTTTTCTCTCTCTCTTATTCATTTAACGTTTTGATAATACACAACTGTTACAACTAACTATGGACCTTGAACCAAATGAACGCCCTCCTGATAATGCATCTATGTCAACATAACCGAAAATGTCATACGCTAGAGCTCTGACTAGAAGAGACAAGAATATTAGCAAAGCAGTAAAAAATATTAATCTAGAATCGACTGTTAGATGGGATACATTTGTTATAACCTTAACAGATGCTGGGAATGATTGTGTAATGATTTGAAACTGTAAGAAATATGCAATGCTGTACTTCATTTTGGATTCACGGAAGATGAAATTGCGGACGCACAATTGCGTTATGGTTTTGGTTATGCCTCGTTCTATACCAAATTTAAAATTGACATTCGTCTTTGCATAGAAAAACTGAAAGGATGCTATACTACTCAAGCTGAAGGATCACATGGCCAAAATAAAACTGTTCGTATTAAAATAAAAGACATCGAAAATATTGAACTGGATAATATAAGGAAGTTTAAAATCATTGCTATTTGTACTCTTAAGAGGGTTGATGAAAATGTACTGACTAATTGGATTGAAAAGTTTTGCGATGTGTCTCGTTGTTACCCAAACCCCAATCCTGTAGATTGCGATGCCGAAAAGAAATTCCCTAACTATAATTCTGTATGGCGCACATCGAACTATATCTTCGATGTTACCGGCGATGCATTGAGTTTACCACAGAGTTTATTGGTTGAGCACCATCTCGTTAATCTGAAATATAGTGGAGTTCGTCAGTTATGCAAAAAATGTTTTTTATTCGGACATTATTCGGGTTAGAAAAATGTGGAATAGCGAGGAACCTTAGTCTATTTTTCTCAGCGACTTCCTGAAAAAGAGACAAGTCTTTCATATGGGTAACCCCTTTGCTAGTTTTAAAAATGTTCTGGAGAATCTTGCATTATCTCCAAACGAATGCAGTATCGGTGTAAAGTGTGCATCGATGTTACTATAAAGTTTGAGTTATCTCTCGGTTGGGAGTTGCTCGTTGGAGGACGATTTCATTTCATGGAAGTGCAAACCTTATCTGCCAATATTGCTGCGAACGTTATATGGTCGACCTTCCTAATTGATAAAATTGGGGAATATTTATATCAAAGTTAGGTCATTTTAATGGCATCGAAAGACCTCTGGTTCCGTTCAAGATGAAGCCTCGATAGTTTCTACATCAGAGATAAGAAGATGTTTAAAAAATCAACTATGGCTCCTTTTTGTGACTATTTGGAAAGGAGAAACATCAACAAAGGAGCATATAACAGCATCAAAGTAATAAAAAATAAATATTTGATGTCTTCTGAGAAATGGTTCAAATATCGATTACTCTCAGGACCCTGGAGGTTGGGGCAAAATTCTTTAATGACTAGAGGAGTATTCCCCTTTTTGTAATAAAGCAAAGTATACTATTGGCCATCTCTTCTGGAGCTGCAGGCTTTTAAGTGTAATATGGACTGATAGATAATTTTGGAGCAACAACTGGAAAATATGATTTTTTAGGACACTATTTTGGGAACGAGGAAGGCAAGATTGACGCCGGTATTACAGAAACACAACAATTATAAATGCAAAAATGACTAAGAAGGACTTACACCTTACAGACGTCATCCCCATTATTAAGTTACATATGAAAGTAATTAAAGATATCGACTAGTTCTTCAGGTAAAGGAAGACTATGCCACTAACGTTATTTTAACTCTAATTGTTCTTCTGTTTAAATTTGCACTATTCGTTTTTTATCTTTTGAACACGTTCAAATTTGACACAAAAACTATCTCAAAGAACAATATTTGTTAAATATAACCTTCCTAAATATCAGCTTGTGACGTTTTTATCAATATTTATCGGCTCTCTGTGTTTACAATCCTAACATATGTAGATTTAACTTAAGTTTTGATAAGTTATTATTGTATATGAAAGACTCTTAAGACTTAATTCAATGAATTCAAATGATAAACTGAAGTACTTATTAAATATTAGTGATAAAATTGAAGACACATGGATCTTGGATCAGTGAATGTGTCGATTCTCTCTATATCTATGATTTTTTTTCGTTCTTTCCCGGTGAAACAATCACAATCATAGATTGACATCGATCAAAGAGTCCCTAAACGTTATGAACTCCTTTCGCTTCGTACTTCTGGCCTTATCTAATTTATCAATTTTACTTCAAAATACTTTTATTTTTAATTCAATCAATTCCAACTGTTTATCTTTCTGTGCACTCTCAGCTCACTGAAAAGTTCTTTTATTTTACCGTATCTTTACTTTTAAGACAAGATATCGCGTTTGCGGGTAAATAAATGGAAATTGTAAACAAGATGTATCGTATTAAAATTGGTTAAACGATTCAATTGCCTTATACTTATTATTTCCTAACTGAATTCTCTAATTTAAAAAAATATTTTCCGGGATTACTTATTGATGTCTTGAAAAAAAAGGAAATCTTTCAAACAGGATCACATTTACTAGACCCCAGAGTCCATTAAGGCTCCATTTATGATTACTCGACCTTGCATTTCTAGGGACGGCCTAACTATTTCATCACCAAATGTAAATTAGATTCCACGGAGTAAAAATCCCAATTTTGATAGGATTAAATATAATAACAGAGACAGTGGTCGGTTTGGGGTTGAGCGGAGTGTGAAGAGAAGAAAAATAGTTTCTTTTCTATCTTTTCTTTTCAAAATTTTAAAATAATTTGGGATCGTATTTTTGTTATAAAATAAAATATGAGACCATTAAGAAAATTATATTGCATTGAAAAAAATGAATTTATATGATTTTTTTAATAAATCAAGTATTGGGGGCAAATATAAGTACAAGTTATTGCAGATGCATAGGTTTAGTGATTTAATGTTGCCCTTGACATTTCTATAATATGTTGTGAGTATTTTTGTACCTTCAATATAGATTCATAGGTAATCATAATATCATCAATAGGTCAATAATTATGCAAAATAAGGAAATTATTTGATTTTTAGTTGCAGATATTGTGTTATGTTACTATAAATAAGTTAACCTGAATCCAAGATCTCTCAAACTTTATAATGTGTCAAAGTAAACAGCCTTGTTACTTCCAAAAAAGAAGTCAAATATCTTCGGTAACCAATTTATTTCTTATAAACCCATGTAATATATTCTGAAAATTTGACTTTATAAATATTTTTTGCCTTATTTTAACCAATAATATGCCACAGAAAGCTATATCATTTAAACACGTATTAAAGTTATACAAATTGAAATTCAAGAGGAAAAGGAAATATGAAACAGGTCTGGTCCGAATTGTTAATTACTATTGCTATTGAATTTTTTATTTTATTTTTTATTTCTGGAACAAAAATAACATGATTGAGTTATCAACTGCATGATAAAAATTGACAGGTTTTCATTTTATTTAACATTTTAAGTTTTTGTATATCATTTGTTTATTTAACTATAGAGAGTTTTCTCCCGTACGGACTGCATCATAAGCCAAGAGGGATGTCCTGGGGGGGGGGGAGAGTTGATCTATTTATTATATAAAATGGAAATTTTTCACAAATTTTACGTTATTGTCCATAATTTTAATGAGAAAAAGAGTTTTATTCTTTATAAATCTGGTTGTGAAGAATGTTGACATCACAAGAAACCACCCTATTAATTTATTTCTCAAATGGTAAAATTATAAATTGTTAAAGTCACAAGCTTGAATGATTTAGGCTGTATTTTATAGTGTTTTTATATGTACAGCAAAATTGCCAAAATTGAGGTTGTAAAGTGCTAATAATTTACCAAAAATATTTTGTCCTCTCATTTGTTATAAAGTTATCAAAACGTATGAGTGTTATTCCTTTGATTTTATACTATGAATAGTTTTTTTTATATATATTTTTCTTAATATGTACATTTTTAAAATTTTGATGCAGGAAAAATGTAAAAACATATACATAGGAAAAAAGTAACAAATTTCCTTTCAGTTCCTTAATATGAATTTATCTTAACAAAAAGTTTCCTTTCTAAAACATTAAGAAACATCTGCTATAACACAATTCATTGTATGTTTAGTAATATAATAACCAAAAAAACAATATGAGAAAGTATCAAAGAATATGTTTAAATTCCAGAAGAGATTAATGGGTTTCAATTACAGAAAGGTTACAATGAAATGTCACTGCTCTAGATTTATTTACCAAATTATACTGATTTTAAACAAAATACATTATTCAAATGAATAAATTATTTAAAAAAAAATTCCATTAAAAGCTAAAAAAAAATAAAACTTTTATAAATAGTTATTTAATTAATTTTGAAATTGATTTTAATTTATTTTAGTTCAAGAATAAGTTTTTGTTTTATAAATAAATTCCAACAAAAACCAAGTATGAAAATGAATATTACACGTTTATAGTTTCAATTCTCAAAATTTGTTTAATTTTGTATACAGTACAGTGTGCATAAGCAAATTGTAATTCGTAACATGCCAATTAGAGCTCCTCGGAGCCATTATTACTTGGAATTGATGTTTGGATATTTAAAAAGACAGTTTAAAAACATCAGCTGAACAACAATCAATAAAGATTTTTTTAAAAATTAGTATTAAGAAAAATAGTAAATTTTTAAATGCCAAAATGAGACCAATAAATAAAAGGACATCAATATTACTGTCTTTCTTAATTGTATGCCTCTATTGTGTAATTTTAAAATATGTTATTACATTATTTTTTGATTTAATTTACATATTCTAATTAAAAATTAATTATTACCATGTAAAGAATAGGATAATTTTTTTATTTATCCTTCTTTTCTCGTCCTTAATCAACCAAAAAGAATGATACAATTCATTAATTCATATATCAGGGTTATCATTTATATCCAGTATCAAATGATAGTTAAGCTTTTTTATTATTCTGAAAGTTATTTTATAGAGTTTAATCAATAATTTATACGCGATATCTACATCACAGGTTCTTTGAAATTGATAACTTCCAGGATAAGAACAGTTTTTGAGACCCTGGAATCATTTTCAGAGCCCTCAGGTCTAGTGGTCAACACCAGCAATACTAAAGTCTTATATTCACTAGAAGAACCGTTC
This sequence comes from Lepeophtheirus salmonis, assembly GCF_016086655.4. Taxonomy (NCBI): domain Eukaryota; kingdom Metazoa; phylum Arthropoda; class Copepoda; order Siphonostomatoida; family Caligidae; genus Lepeophtheirus; species Lepeophtheirus salmonis. The sequence goes on along the minus strand of NC_052137.2, from coordinate 27,161,448 downwards.
AAGATATATTTACCTTATTGAATTTTTCCTAGTAGATTAACTCTTCTTGGAGTCCCTGTAACAAAAGATGATGGAGCTATCGGCATCAACGCTAATGCGGAGAGTGTCCTAGAATCTATCTCTAGTTTTATGTTGTGGTATGATACATACCCTATAGATAGATTAGATGGAAAATATGGAATGCATTCGCAATATCACCAAGTATTCCACATACTCAGGTATACTCCTTATTTAGAGAAAATTAAAGACAAGATACTGATCGTCAGGTTAAAATTTGTATGGGGTTCAGAGCAAGCTTATCTATCAAAGAGAAGCCAGTATGCTCCAATTTTATCGTGGGGCATAGGTATAGAAATATAGAAACTCTGTGGAAATCTTTAAGCTTCACATGGCTGATTAGACTCAGAAGTGGTTAGGATTTATGGGCAGAATGCTTCAAAGAAAATTTTATAAGGAATACCTTTCAACGAAATAATTTCATGGGTCCAGCATAGCTTTTTAAGTCTTTAGGTATTGTTATTGCTTACTGGAAGCAAATTACCAATTGGTGTAAATCAATTGTTGCTCTCTACCTTATTATGATAGTTGTAGACGAACCATTGAATTTCAACAAGACGGTCCTCTCGCTTCTTCGTTGTTTCTGATTGTCATTAATGATCTCTGATGTAAAATATCTTCGAACCATCTCGTGAAAGACCTAAAAATTAATGATAAATTATTTAAGACTCTTTCATATGCAAATGATCTTACAATTATTACAACAGGATCACAAAGTGATATACAAATCTGGTAAATAAGTCTTATGGATGATGTTGCTGTACTTGAAGTAACATCAGGATTGAAATTAAGAATAATTAAACAGAATCAGTCACCTTTCTAAAAAGTAAGTTTGAAACGTCATATCCCAGCTTACAGCACGTATCCTCAAGTACTCTCCATGGTGGTGTGGTCTTGGGGATTTTTCAAGAACATACCATTAAAAAGAATTACAAAAAAATTGTGGAGGCAGTGACGAAGGAAATCAACAGATATATTTCGTTGAATATTACGAAGTTAGAAAAACTCTGGATCAAGGACAAATTGGGCGTTCCCAAAAATTGTCCATCTCTTGTGATACACACAATTTTCCAAAAAAAGCATGCAAGATAATATAATGTTCAGAGAAATACCTTGTCTGGGGAGACACACGGTAGTTGTTCTCCAATGACCGCTTTATTACCTCACTCAATAGCTGGGGACTGGGTTCAGTCGATACAGAAGTATTTTGAAAAAATCTAAGTCTTAGTTGGCTAAAAAGTATTATAAAAAGTGAAGACGTATGGGCGAAAAGAATCAAATATGCGTTCAAAAGATCAACTGGATAGGAATTCTGAGACAGAATATTTTCAGGACCAAACAAAGTTTTTAAAATAATGAAGACCTTATATAATTATTGGTACAGAATGTTAGTGCCTGGGAAAAGTTCAGTCGTTGGCACTCTCATTGCCTTAGGTTCGGATAAACTACTCAACTTTAACCCAGGCCTTAGAACTATCGATCATATCAATAAAGAACATATCCTAACTTCGACAAGCGAGCTGAAAAGATTTTCAAGAAATATTGCAAACTGAATTCTTCACGCAGGGGTCACTTCCATGACTCTTCGTACTAATTTCTTACAACAAGGCCCACCAATCCCAAAATAAAGATAGATACTTTGATGTAACTTGAGAAAGCTCTGTCCTTCAATTATGACGTCATTGAATATGATCAATATGAAAGTGATGTTTGGTCTACTGGGTATTACTTTATTTGTATTCTATTTTCCACATAAAAACCTTTCTAATTAAATTTTGTCCATTTTTGTTTCTCAAACATTAAATTCGAGTGAGGCATAGATGAGATAATCAAAACTATAGAGCTCACAATTTAACAATAATAGAGCTTAATTATTTACTTTATTTTTAGTATCCTTTTTTGAATAATTAAAGAATTATGTCTTGAATCTGTCATAAACATTATTTTTCAAGAACTAATCCTTTAAATATTCACAAAAAGGATACTAAAAATTCATCCTTAGTAAAATTTATAGTTTTCAATATCCAAATTTTTAAAAATATAAGAAAATTTTGTAATAATACAGAAAAAAATTCAAACTCATTATAAAAATTTTTGAAACTTATTTTGCAGCTCAGATATTTCTTATTTTCTCAAAACCAACCACATAAAATCTCTTTGAATTCTCAAAAAAGTAAAATCTTGACCTCAAGGGGTATTCAACAGCTATCAAAGTTTATCACTAGTTTTCCCATAAGAAACTCTTTTCAATATAATAAAGTACATTGACAGGCATGAGTGAATTTCATTTATTTAAATAAGTACACAGAAATGAGTTTATTTAAAGATATAATCGAATTTATAGCTTAATTTAAACATACCAGGTGAAAACTAAAATCTGACAAAGTTTGTATGGTATTCTTGAATGATTTATTCATTTGCAAAAAAAAGTATTACAAAATTATTATTCTATACAAAAATATCCCCATTACTGTCGCCTATTTATCTATTCAATTATGCTACCATCGACCAATACCATGGCATTAATCTTATTACCGAAACAGATAAAGAACTAATGGATGTAGTCAAAACCAATTGAAATCCAAGCTTAGTTGACAGTTGTCTTCGTTGACTCCAACTTTCATGATGTTTTCTAAACGATTTTTAATCAAAAAAGTCCGGGTTTCACTAAATGATTTCAGAGCGTAATTACGTAAAAACTGCATACAAAATCACAAATTTTATTGATTTTTTCCAAAACAGACGATATTCAAGATTCAAAATTTAAATTGTCCACCACTATCTGATGCCACACATACTTCAAGACGAGGTCAGAAGCTTTTTCATGCTTTTAAAGTTTTGGTGGAATCAACTAAGCCCATTCAGAGACAATTGAAGCTTTTAAATCGATGAGATTACCCTGGCGGTTCCTATATACCTTCCTCTCAATGTTGCTTCAAAGATAATAATCCAATGCATTTAAATCTTGTAATGATAGTGGTCATTTATCTTTAGACAAGAATCTCCCGAAGTTGTACTGTGGGGATTTGTTACTGGTTTGGCAGTTCTTTCTTCCTGCCAAATAAAATTCCCATTGTGTAAAATTTTCATATATCCCGCACCTTACAACGTCTTGAATAACCTGTAAGTATCCATGCAAATCAACTCCAATTAGCATTGAAATCTCCGTTGGACTATGACGTGCACCCATTAAAACAGTTATCTTGAATATTGTATCCTACTCAAGAAGGCATTATTATCTCAATTAAAAAATGAGAAAAGTTCATGAAAAGTTGATATTTTTTCAAACCCTCATATATGGTAAGAATTTAGAATTGTATGTGTCTATAAATTTTATAGTTTTAACTCAGTCCATACATGGTTGGGTAAACGTATAACTAGTATATGAAGATATTTATATTATTTAATCTACATAAATTGTCTTCTAGATATAAAACCATAAAACTAATGGCTTATAAATAAGTTGAAGTTTTTTTTAAAGTAAAATAATGATACCAAAATGATAATATTGTAATGATTATAATATAATATCGGAAGACAGTTAATCTCATTTGTAAAGGTGTTAATTTTTGATGATTTTATTGAGTGATTAAGTCTGGCATTTCTAATTCCTTAATTTAATGCTACTCCAGCTTATTCAGAATAAAGTCCGATTGGAAAACTGATGACTCAATTACTTATTTTTTATGCATAAAGACTTGTATGATAGATGAAGGCATACTATATATAGAAATATTGATTGCCTGACTACATGTTCATTATAGAGGGTATCGTCCCAAAACAAAAATTGAGATAGGAAAGATTTAACCATGACGAAAGTTGCGTCAAGTTCTGTTTTGACAATTAAAGTGAACATAGATTCCTATATTTTTGGGGCACTTACTTTTTATATCAAATAGTGAGTGGGTAAGCCATAATTGCCTCTTCAACGCTTGGGAAATCCTATGATAATTTTTTTAATAGAATAAGGTAATCATTATATGATAATAAACATATAATTTTTAAATATATATTTTTTAAATGACACATGACCAAAAAAAAATTACTTCATATTGAAACCTTTGAACCCCGAATGGGGGAGGGGGTTACCCCGAAAATATGTTTTTCTACTTTCAATTCCATTGTCAAGACGCAAAGTTCACCACTGTTTATGACTTGCCATCTCAATATACCCTCTAGATTGTTTAATCTTGCAGTGCACAATCATATTATGGAAAAGTGTGTAGATATTTACAGATTTTTTAAATTTTATAATCTTCATTAATGATGTGTCTTACTAAGCTAGTTGATTTTTTTTACAGACTTGTTTCTACACTCTGAAATGTTAGTTGTATAAATAAATTTATATATTTAAATCACAAAAATAGTAAAGTTTAAAAAAAAAAAACAAAAACTTTTTTCCAAAAATATATAAAATTTTAAAACTTTAGTACCATTGGGCAACCTCTAAATATTCATAGAAATTGTTTAAAAATTGTTAATCTCATTTTTTTAATAACAAGGAATGCATTTGAAACCTATTCTTTTTTTTTTTTTTCACAAAAAATAACTTAATTGGCCCCTTATCTAGAGGCCACATTAAATAAAAATTGAACTTCATTTTCATTTTAATGATATTTTGTTATAAGTGTATTTGTTGTTAACAAAATATATTAATGCCCCCCCCCCTTAATATATCTGTAAGATTCTTTTAGTTATTTTTTGATTTATAAAGTCATTCGTTAAAGATTCTTTATGCTTGCTTAATAAGTTTGTGCATTTTATTTATTAATTATATATTATAACGAATAAGGCTCTAATATATATTTTATTATTTAACTGGAAACGTTGATTTCCAGTAAGAAAGCTCTATAAAGTTAAAAAACAGCAAGATAGATTTAGCAAGAGCTTTTTCGGAAAATAATGGATAGTTTTTATGTTTAAAGTTTCAATCATTCTTTATTGTTTTAGAAAATTACACATTTGTGCCAAATTATTATTCTTTTTTTAAATTCATAAATAAGGGTTATACTTTAATAATTTGATCTTACCCCCCTCCGATATAGCTTATAAAATTTAATGTGTAGTCTTTCTAATATATTCTAAGTAATTTTAAATAATCAAAATGCGATAAAAACATAAATTAATTGTGATAAACATCGTACTTGGTGGTAATTTGTATAATGGTTTATGAGGACGGTTAAGTTACGGGTTATTTACAAACTTTTCGTTAGTCCGCTAAATGAGAATTCACTTATTTTCTTGGGTATTTTGCTATAACTAATTTGACCTATTTTCCAGTTTCACATGTCGAATAATGTAAATAAATCTGCAATAAAAGTTGGAAGATAGGCAGTAATATTTTTTAGAAGGCTATCTTCTGGTTAATTTCAACAATTAAGAAGCAGTTCTTTCTTACTCAGTCTCGAAGAGGATACTCCAACTGGCCCACTAGTCGTAGGCAGCAACCCTTTAAAAAATTGTTTTTTTATATTTTACTTGGTGGTTAGCTCAGTTACTAAGCAAAAGACAAAGTAAATTAAGAAATATTCATATCCAGCTTATATAAAAAAAAGTAAGAGTACTAGCTCGATTTAAGGTAATGCGATACTGCACTAATCTGTGCATTGGCATTCCATATATTAAGGCTACGGCAACTTCACTATCTGAGGGTTAAGAGTATTATGAAATTTTTTGTGTATTTTGAGCATCATTTTTTTTTGTGCTCTGACAGCAACCCATGTTAGCTTAAGTTTCCACACAGCTAGAAAAATGACGTTTTAAATATTAATCTTTTTTTTTCTATTGTTGGATCAGTCAAAGGAATTATAGTCGAATTCTTCTTTTTTTTGTACCTATTAAGTCATTAAGTAAGTTTTATATTTATATTTTTTATTAAAATAATAAAACAAGAAAAAATAGTGCAATGAAATTTAGTAAGAACTAATTTGATAAAAAAAAAAAAACGATCTCCAAAGTCATTTGAGGCCGCGACAATGTTTTGAAAATTTTGGATATGTATTTTAAAGTTGTTATCTGTTCACAAGCTTCCATCTAGGAAGGGAAGACACAAGCAACAGTATGTTGAGGACTGTTTGTCTGTCATTTGTCCACTTCCAGACACCTAATAACCCTAAGCCACATTGGGAACTCCTGTTAGTATGTCTATAACTTTAATAATTAACTGCATATCTTTTTATACTTGTATATTTATTTAGATCGAGTTTTAAATATACTATAATAAATTTTGACGAAACTGAAGTGATTTTTTCTTATTTGATTATGCATCTACTATACAAATGCAAAACAATATATCCCTATCTTAAATTTGTGATGTTTGAATCAATAATTAACTTTTATCATAATATTTTAATTTAATATTAAAAAATAGTATAAGGATATTAAATAGAAAATTCCATCAATCTTTCAATATTTTTTAAATAAATGTATATAAATAATTGCCAACTATTTCATGCCAAAACGTTAAATTAATAAATATATCCATAAGACTTACACTTATACTGAGTGTCCTCAATTTTTATGGATTTTAGCAGACATTGATTGTTAAGAATATTATGTTTTCATACAAAGGTTTTTGAAAGAAAGCGCTTGTAGGGAATAATTTAATTATTCATATTGATTAATTTGGAAGTAAATTAATTAACTTCCATGATGAAATAAATTAATTGTTTGCATTTCAAAAGAGGTTTTTAGTCATGTTTGTCTTTAGAGTAAATTTTTAAATACAGTTTTTTGACAGTGCAGAAAAGAAAATTTACCTTTTGCATATAAATAATATACGGATAATATATGGATTTGATCAGTCTAGGTTTCGTTTTTTATATAGTTTTTAATTTTGGGATAATTTAAAAATAAAGACAACATTTTGTCATATTTTAAAATTTAATAGCTAATTGGTTGCAATAAAAACAATTAAATTAATAATTTTTTTTTACAGTAATTAAGCACATCAATTCACCTTTCTTATATATTACAGCCTTTCAACGGAAAAGATAAATTAGTTGGTAGCTATGATAGGCCTAAAATGGAATAATAATTAATTGATTCTTTGAAATTGTTCACCGCTTAATTAGAACTCATACAAATTCGATTAATCTACGTTTAGAACACAAATTAGGGGAAAAGATACAAAACTAATTTTAAAAATATAAGTAGAGAAATAATTATCAAATGTTTAAGTTGTTTATAGTTCATAGAAATTTGGACGACATTTAATTTTTTTTTTTTTTTAATGGACTTAAGAAAAAAGCGTGATCATTTTTGTCGTATAAATTTCATTCTGTAGCATTTACAATAATATTTTTGATTTAGGATAATATAATTCAAGATTGTAACAAGATATATGTTGAAATAAAGCAATTAGTGGAATTATCATTAATTCAATAGTCCATGAAGGTCGTTGGATTTAAATTAATTTATATTCCGATAAATTAAAGCATAATGATAATTTAATAATTTTCTTAAGTTGTTATTATTATTTTTTTAAATTTTTGTTGAGGTAACACCTAAACATAAAACTTTAGGGTCATAAAAGATGCAGGGTAACACTGATAATTTGTTAAGTATTTAAAACAATAATTTCTTGTCGGATTAGGAGTTGAATTAATGATTGACAACCGAGTTATGTAATTTTTGCCTTTGTTTTTGCTAAATACGGACTGAGATTTTTTCTACATTTTCCCTCCTCTTTTAGCTGCTTCGACATAAATGAATAGATTGTATTTACCAAAAAACTGATCTCTTCTTTTTTAAACTCTAGGTATTACAACATAAATTTTGAATATGTCATATATTTTACAACACTACTTCTTAAATAAATAATAATTATAAATATAATTAAAAATCATTATAAAAAAGTTCACAATAGTATAGCATGCAATATCCCATTAAAAACTATTTTTCATAAAAATAAGTAAAATGAAAAAGAAGTTATTATATATTTTTGAGCAAAAAAATATACATAAATCTTTCAATGATTTACGGCAGGTATGTCCTTTTTTGTATATATATATTTTTTTAAATGTTGAACCATACATATTCGCAACGTGTTGAAAATTAATTTTTTACAAATATTAAAAAATACTGTAACGTGGAATACAAAATATGTGGCCTACACAAAAGCAAGCTAGAATGATTTTCTCAAAATAATTTCTAGGTTTAATTGTGTTCTTTGACGAATTGTTGTCAATTTTTATTAATAAATTAATATTATGAATCATTATGATGCGCCGCAAATTTTTCTTAAAGTAGGAAAAATGAATGAAGCGAAACGAATGTCGAAAACGATCTATTTAGTGGACGTCCGAAAGACGAAAAAATCATTAAAAAATTCCCCAAAATAATTTTTGAAAGATCCTAAAGTGAAGTTAATTGACCTAACTGAGACTTTACATACATCAAAGGAACCTGTTGGAGATATTGTGCATAGATATTTGGACATGCAAAATAAGAGGCGTACCACCTCGCAATCCATCAAACGCGACAACATGTCCATGATTCAAATCAAATTTTGGCAAAATTCAAGCACATAAATCACGCATTTTTTACATGATATGTGTAAAAAAGAAAAAAAATCTTAATCACTAAACTCCAATGTCCAATCGAGAGTAAGCCGAAGTGAAAGATTCCAAAGTGTGGAAAAACGTAATAGTTGGCTGGCAAAATCATATCATCAGTATTTTGGGATGTGCTTTATATAATTTTCATTAATTACCTCGAAAAAGACCAAACTATACACTATGAATGAAGGTTTGATGGATTATATCACCAAAAGAAGACAATTTGAAGAGGAGAATATCTGTTTCATCTAGACAATGCACGGTGTCGCAAATCAATGAAGTTTTCGAAATTACGACGGATTAGGCAACGACCTGTATCTCCATCCACTATATTCTCCAAGTCTGCCCAGATATGTTTTTTCCCCTATTTGGTGATCACAACAGAATGTTCACTGGAAAAAAAATCCGAAGTAATTCATGGGGGATCGTCGAAACGGAAGTCTATTTTGAGACTAAAGAGAATTTGTACTATAAATATCGCATCTGAAAATTATATGGCTGCTATAATAATTGTATCACCCTGAAAAATGTAGTAGGATCTTTTCCTCTCCTTGATGTTAGCTCAAGATCTTTTTATGTTTACATACTACTGTTATTTTTGTTGAAATACATAAAAAATCAACATTTATATCAATAAAATATTAATGATGCATTTTTGGAGTTTTACTAACAATAGAGAAATTGAGATAAGATGTAATAACAATGGATGCTATTGGTTCTTGATATCAATAAAAAGCTTTCTTTATAATATTATATCCTTGTGGTTTTATAGAAATAATTTGAGTGCATTGAAAAAAGGTATGTCTAGTATTACATGAAATTAGTTTTACTCATGTATAGTTCTTTAATCATTTTTTATTACAAATACAATATTATAATTTATTGACCATTATAAAATGAAAAAAACTTAATAAATGAATGAGTATATCAATATTATGTATATTTAAATTGTATTAATTATATCTATGTATGTAGGGAAGACCATGAGAATAGCAATATGTGACAGCTACAAGTGACACTTGATGTATATCATAAAAAAATTAAAAGAAAACACTTTTTTTTTGCATATGTGAAACATATCACAAACTACCTATTTAATGTAATTGTCAAACAAAATTTGTGAAACTACAACTTTTTTTTTTCATTTGACCGACATTGTTGGTAACTTTGAGTAGTTATAGTATAACTTTGCTATAACACACCCGCTAAGTATCATTGATGTCAAGTAAAGTTGTGCTTTTGACTGTTTCAATCGTCTAAACTTATATTATGGCACTTAAACACTATTATATTACTTTCTAGAATATAAAATTCTTTAAATTTTTTGAGTTTGTTATATCCATTATATTGTAGAGCCCATTTTTCCTATGTAACAAAAGTTATTTGAGGTAAAATTACATACTTTTTACGTATTTAATTTTAGCTTTATAGTATTTCTTTTTAAATAACTCTTGAGTTATTCAATGTCAAATCAGGCAAGGCCTTGCACCTAGTATCTCAGATTTTCTTTATTTTTAGATATATTTTACCACTTATTATTAAAACTACTCTGGCAAAACTTGAAGTCATTGCAATGATGCATTCCTGTGGTGTTGTTGTTTTCGTTAAAGCCCATATCTTATATATGGACTGGTTTACATAAGGATCCAAAAACTAATTTAGGTATTATTTGGAGAAGTACTCGTACAAAAAATGCCATGTGTGATTATTTATTGATGTAGAATGAAAAAAAAGACCCATAAATGAATACATTACCTTCAAAAATTACTATTTCTGTTTCAGTAACCGCACCCTTTTCTGCGGTACATATCTCAAAAATTCCAATTTTGTTTTTGACAAATTTATTTTTTATATACTCAAAACTAACAATGTGGAATGTTTGGTCCTTGAGAGTTATTTATTAAATGCAAAATTAAGAATTCTAGATCAAGTTAAAATCTACTCAAATTTTCACTTCCAGAGATAAAATCAAAGTAATTTCTGCAAGACTTTGAAGAAAAATTATATGTTTGAAATAAATTTGTTGAAAATTATGTATGAAGTTGTATCAAATGATAATTGTTGTTTATAATAATACTTAAGTCACAAACATTAAAAATTTGAACAAATTAAACTATATTTTTGAACGATTTGTTCAATTTCTTTCTTGGAGATCGAAAAGCTATGATTAATATCCAGGATTGGAACAGCGTCACTGGAAATTTCATCCAATGTTCACTAGCAGAGGGTTAAACCAACGTCATGTTAATAAAATGAACATTATTGTAATAAAATAATCAAACATTTTTTTATTAAAAAAATACAGATTGCTTAAAAATATGATTAATATTTTCTTTTCATATGATAATGATATAAATATATTTGTGATATAAGTACATAATGTACAAACATCATTCAAGTGCAAATGATAAAGTTATCTTGGGTCGGAGAAAAGAAATAGGTTTTTTATATTACTCTTTTACAGTTATATAAAAATACTATCTAATCTCATATATAATTCTTAAGAATTCCTCATAAAAGAATATCATTTGGTTTCTTTTTGTGTGGACCTTATTTATATTGATTTTTTAAGAAGATATGTTTCATTTTCTAATATAGACTTACAATGTGTATAGTTATCATAAGTAATAAGTATGGAATTGAGTTGGTGAAAATGTTGGTGTGTTACTCAAATAGATGTCACACAATGAAGCTCATGAGATTGAGGTCCAGTGTGCTTGGAGGCCAAACGCTAGGTCCAACAATTTAAAAAAATCTGACCGCCAAATCAACAACATTTTCTTTGTAGAGTTTCATGGTGTAGATTCATAATCACCTTTAGACACTTCCAGGTCTTTCTGGATTCTTCTGATAGACGATCTTTCCAGATTTCAGATATTTGTAATCTCAACATTGTATTTTGTATTTTCCGATACAGATAGTCACAAGGACACTCTACCTTTTCCATGACTAATAAATACACTCCCCCCTCCATTGATTGATGGAATTTTATTATAACTAATCCCATATTCTTTTTATTAGCCGCTTGTACAACAAACACCATCCTACCGGTACATGCAAGCTCTTTTTGCCCATTAAATTTAGTTTTTAAATAACAGTTACATGCTAATATTTTAAACTACTTAACAATCTTTTTTCCAAATTTGATTACATAAAGCTTCAAACATTTAGGTAACATATACTTAAGTGCCATCTAACATAAAGGGGATGATATTGAATTCTTTTTTTTAAAGATCCCTTTCTTTTTAACATATAAAGATACGTAATCCCAATAAGATATATGTTTAATATGCATTTCTTTGTATGATGTGAGTTTTTATTCTTTTTATTGATATAAAGAACGTTGATTTGTTATACTCAAATTACTGTTTTTCTCAGTCAATATTGTCCTTATATTGAATCAGGAAAATACCAAAAATTGGCAAGTCTATATAAAAATACAAACGGCTTTGAGGTTTTTTTCTTTTTTGTGCGAAGACTGCAAAGTACAATAAAAATAAAATTGTTATCCAAGCTGCGACTTCAACAATATTTTAAATTATACTAAAGGTACGATTCCACATCTATCAGGCGTGTAGACGTATACGTGTTTATATATACACTGTGATATCTTAGCTATTATTATTGTCATACTATATATATATATATATCAATTTATTGTCACCTGTGTTTCATATTTCCTTTTTTTTAAATGCAGAATATACTTGTCTACCTATCAATGCAAATCCACACATCTTCCTTAATTACCAAGATATCTTATTGTCGACGAGGAATTCCCAATCGAACCTCGTACTACCATCGGGGAAAATCATATCCTCTTAATTTTTTTTACTATAAAAAATTAATTTCCCATTATTTTGTTATTAATTATTCATAAAATGTCCTTCATCGATCTCATGAACATTTTTGATCCGAAGGAGGAAGTATTTGAGGATTATGTAGCTAGAGTCGGTCTATTTATGTGGCAAATAATGTCAAAGAAGACTTTTACGTTCTTTCTTTTTTGTTTCTGGCTGGGGGTCGCTTATATTATCTTTGCAGATACCTATCATTTCCGAAGGATCCCAGTCAAGTCATAAATATTCATCATGGTTTATTTATGTATAATTGTTGATGTTTTAATGTTCCTTTAGTCCCTGGGTATTTTTCATTTTCCAACGAGTCATGAAATCACATTTGAAGGATATTTCTGGTGGGAGAGTTTTCTTAGATGACATAGTTATTGGCGGTAAAAGTGGTTACAAGTGTATCTTACTAATTCTATTTCGTCTTATTTTATTATACAATTATTAAAAATAGTATTTTCTACGTTTGGATTACCTACTAGTATTGTACCTGATAATGCTTCTTGTTTTACTTAACAAGAATTCCAAAACTATATCATAAGTAATATTATAAAACATATTACTTCGAATCCTTATCATCCTTGGGTTAATGGCCTGGCTGAGAATTCTTTCAAAGAATGAAAAAAGTGAAAGTTGCCTATTTTTTTTAAATTTTGCTAGAACAAAAACATCAACATCGGATCTCAATATCTAGAGTTTTAGAATTTTAACCTGCTGGCTTGTCAAAAAAAAAAAAAAATGTAAGTAAATGTGCTAAACCTGAACATTTCAGATGAGACCAGCTAAGCTGTCTTGAAGTTTTATTAATTTATTTGCAAGTAGCTGTAATATTGAGGACACATACAAAAGGTCTACTTAGTGTCTAACAAGGACATAGATAGGAATTACTCGGTTGTAGATCCTCAATTCTACTCCAAGCTTAATAAAGATTTACTCCTTAAATTACCCACACAAATCGTCATTATTACTCTGCGTTATTTATGAACATAAACAATTGTGATTATATTATATTTAGATGTTTCTGTACTCGAAAATTTAATGATAACAGATTTATAAATTTAAAAACTCGCTAAAGTTGAAACTACAAAAAGTATCGCCTAGACTAATTTTTTTTAAACAACTATATCAATATAACTTGTGCATGTTGAGTGATATATAGTGAAAGCAACTTCAACACATTCGTCGTGTAAAAATTAACTCATTCTATAGAGACTATGAAATAAATATGTTAGCCCCTGAATTCAACTGATTTGCTGTCGACATAACGCAATGAAGGGAGGTGTGGAATACTCTTAGTCAAACTGCTAGGAATAGCGAAGAAAATAATCATAACAGCTTTAAGAAGTTTTAAGAAGGAATATTTGATACATTTTATCACATGGGTTAATACAGATAGGATCATTGTAGTTTAAGTAAATACCTATAAATAATTTTGTATTTACTTGATATACAAAAAATAATTGTTTTTACACCCATATATGTAAAATGTATCACTTCACTAATTAATTACTTTTATGTACTTTTAGAATTATACAACTCTGTTAAAATGCAATATAATCTAATAAATTTTTTAGGTATAATAGTGAAATAATTTTGATAATTAATAAATTAGATAGTATTTATTGTGTATAGCTTTAAAAAAAAGTAATGAATAATTAATTTATCATGATAATTGTGTGAAGTTGATGCCTTAAATCATATTAGATTCTAAATTGTAAAGATTACAAATTTGAAAATAGATAGTAAATTAAAATTTATACAGATTTATTTTATAATAAAATAAATCTAATACCCAATATATCCATTCAAAGTTGATGATTAAAAAAATTACAATCAATGATAAATTTTTCCAAGAACCCTCAATATGAGTAAAATATCGAAATTAAATTGAGTATTATGCATTACTATAACTTTGTAATTCCTATTCTTGCTTTAATTTTAAAAACAAAACAAATTTTCACCTATTAAGTGTCTATTTCTGACTTATTCAATATGAATGAGCCAATAAACCTGGAAAATAGCGCTTAAATATTGATAAAGATAGGTGATAAAGCTATAAATAATTCTTTTTTTTTCGTTAAGTTATGATTATACTGAAATTGTATTTTATAAATACGTCACTTAATAAACTGCTTAAATAAGAATAATATAATTTATTACAGGTTCAGTTTAAGAAAGATCGGATGTAACTGATAACTAGCTTATGTACAAGATCCTTAACTGGAGAGCAGTGAAGGTTAATTATCGTTCTTAAGTAAATTGTTGTGTTTGATTGAATCATTATAATCCATGCACGGATAACAATCAGTCAATGCCTATATTAACTGTACTTTTTCACTTTTTATACACTTATGTATATATTTATATAAGTAAAACCATATAATATACTATTTTTGCAATGAATAGTTTTGCAAATACCATTTGATTGTATAACTTTATTGATTTTATTTAATACAAATGTCACAATTATGCAATTATAAACATATTAGTTTAAATTTTTACATAACCTTCTATTTCAGATAATTGCGTTTAATGTTTGTGTATAAAAGCAACTTGCATATGAACATAATGAATCGTAATGATACTAACATTAGTTTCAACCAAAATTTAAAGAGGTAACTTGTTCAACAATATATTATATTTTAAAGGATAATCCAATAAAATTATAGAAGGACCAAATGTTTGAGTGCATTTTGAATCGTACATGAAAATTTTATAACACAAGTTGAGGAATCAGCCATAATAGGTAATTTTTATTTATGTGTCCACTTAGAAATTTGTAAACTGTTTCATGTTTCAATTTATCTAGGTATTTCATATAATAAAGGTCCATAAAAATGATGGATCTGTTTCCTTTCATTTGTAAGAGATCATTTGAATTTATATATATCCACAAATAAAACACTCAAGTAAAAAAAACTGATAATATGTTGAACACTATAACGTTAGAGATATTTTCTTAAAATCACTAGTATTAAAACTGTGTAACCTTTTATTTAATTTTGCAAACTTATATAAACATTTGAATCTTTTTTTTCGATTTATATTAGCATGTATTAAAGTAAATATGATTTTTTTAGCAAAAAGAAAGCCCTTCAAAAATATTATATGAAAGAGAAGGCTTTCTTTAAGATAGTTGAAAATCCACATATTACTTTTCCATTTTTTTTTTTTTTTGGGGGGGAGAGTTGTTGAGATGAAAGCTACTAATAAAACTTGTTTCTTCTTGGATTGAGATAGTGTTTTCTTGAATGTTTTTACGTAGCAAAACATAGAAACTACCTTTATATAATAACATTTATTATTCTATTATGAGTCACAAAGAGCAATATTATTTATATAATATTAATAAGCTTAATAAATTGCTAGATAAAACACAAAAGTAGTTTTCAAGCAACAAATCTTAAATTACTTAAAATTGTTTATTTTGTAGGGTGCTATTTTATTATTACGTTAAATGTCTTCACTTAACAATAAACGATATTTTTTGTTATTATGATCAAAAGTGAAGAATTTATTATACTTTCAAAGAAGGGTTCTATTTTTGTAAATTTTTTCTACAAAGAAGGCATTTTCACCAATGCAGACAAAAAAAATATTGTCTTGAATACGGAAATATGAAAATACAAATTATATTATACTTTTTTCACTATTTAGATCCTTCAATATGCAAAATAATAATAAATCATGTATACATTTGAAAAAAAACCCACACTTTATAGGGCATAAAACCAGAAAATCGGGGTTCTAAAGAATCATTTTCTTGTTTTTGTGGGTAAACCAATCAGACACACACCAATTGCAAACACAAAGAAGTGCAATACTTGCACTTTCCACACAGCAGAATAAAATAGAATATTTTTTTGATTGGGCTCTTCATTAGCAACGTGTACAGAACAATCAAGGAAGGAACTGCCCAGTCACCCAAGAAAGTAAGGACCAAGCCATTAAGATTATAGGAGTCTGTTGTTGGAATGATTGAGACTATTAATGATAATGAAGGAAAGGCGACTATCAAAGGCCAGTGCAGACAGTTTGGCTTGAAGAAGATTATTATAAGCCATCCAAATCAGGAAGATCTTACATTTAATGAATATAATAAAGGACTCTGAGACAGGATTTATTGAGTTTATTGATTCTATTAAAAAAGTCATAATTCCTATTTAACAAGCTCAAAAATACCCAAAAATGTCCCCACACAAAGTTTATCTTTGATTCTTCTATTATGCTTTCTACAAGCATTTGAAGGATATGCTTTTACCTCCAAATAGGAACTCAGGTCCGTTATCATGGATGATTGAGCCAACCTTGAAAATAATTTTATTAAAATTGGCTCCAAGAAATTCAGGTTGATGGTTGCTTTTTGAATATATTAACATTTTTTGTTTAATGTTTGTTTAAAAAAGTATTTTATCCGTTATATATATTTTTTATGACATTTATGATGAGGATTTAGAAAAAAAAACAAAAACTTTATGCAATGACATCTTAAATATGATTGTATTTGCTTACATTGAATCAATCATTACTTGTCAACTAAATGTTGAATTATTAACTAATTACATTTAATTTGTGTTGTCTGAAGAGGTGAAAATTGATAGCATAGTAGATATAGAATAATCGTTGGCATAAAAGAAACACAAGAAGTGCACAAAATTATGTATAAAACCAAGTAAATTAATACAAATTCCTAACCGCACAAAAATCAAATTAGAAACAGAGAATCTAAAGTCGTTGTTCTTATCATGAGAAAAAAGAAACATAAGTTTCAAAGACTTTTTCTGTGATTTAATTATTCTTTTAATTAATTACAAAGAAGGATTAAGCCTTCCTTGGAATAAATGTTTTATCAGTGACTTTACATTAATGTCTTTTTTATTTAAATAAGTTATATTTCTTATCAAAAAAATATAAAATATTTCTTAATCATTTTTTGGGTTGTTATTTCATGTGAAATTAGATATAACTTGTTTAGATCAATAAATTCATTGTTTAGATATAAATCAGAAAAAAAATTCAAACAGATAGTATATTATCTAGGAGCGCCTATTCTGTGATTGCATTAGAAGTTAAAATCGAACAAGGTCACAACATTTCCTAACTTGAATTTTTATAATATAATATGTAAAATCTCACTGTCTTCAAAATTTACTAAGTCTTAATGGAATACTGTTATGATGAATAAAACAGGTATTATTTATCAATTCTGAAAGATAAACTCAACATCATTACTTTAACATAGAGTAGGTTGGATCGGGGAAAGTTGAAACTAGTTGTATTAAATTACTTAGAGATACTTCAAATTAGACACACCAGAGTTTTACACAACAGGCATACTTCTATGTACTCATAGTCAAACGAGTTAAAATACATTTATAAGAAGTACTTTGGTGTAATTTTCTTTTGAATGTAAATTTTCTGGTCCAACCTTGATCAAATATACTTTAAGCTCTAGTCGGCACCTGTTATCGTTGCCTTAAATAATTTTTTTTTCATATTTGAGTAGCTGAGATCTCATGAAAAAATATGGGAGGGGTTATGCATTTCAAACTTTTGAGAGAAAAAATTATGTGATATGTCTTTAGACACCCTAGTGTACAGACACGATAAATGTGGTAATCCACCTTTATGAAAAATAGGTTTATTTTAATTATAAATTTAAAACTAAACTGCTTATTGGTAAAACATAGTATCTCCATTTTTTACTATTTTCCGTATTTTAGTAATGACGCTTTTTTTTACTCGATTACAAATGGCTAAATATACGGATACATCCCACACAGATAAATTATCAGTATTGAAATTGAATGTTTTAGGAGCATACGGAAAGTATTGGTAATACAATGTAGATTGAAAGTATTAAAAAACATTTTAATAAGTCTTTGGGTGAATGATGTCCAATTTCATTTTTATAAATATAGGACAGTATAATTTCTCGGATAAATATCTGAAGGGTTAGATATAGGTTAGATGTATGGATCAAAAGCTGTTTATAACATTATATATATATATATATATTGATTTTTGAATCTACTTTTATATTACA
The DNA here is from genome assembly GCF_016086655.4 of Lepeophtheirus salmonis. Classification (NCBI taxonomy): domain Eukaryota; kingdom Metazoa; phylum Arthropoda; class Copepoda; order Siphonostomatoida; family Caligidae; genus Lepeophtheirus; species Lepeophtheirus salmonis. Next base: position 27,142,942 of record NC_052137.2, on the reverse strand, counting down.
AAATAAAGTGAAACTGAATGAAATATTGAATGTATTTATAAAGAAACTTAGTACATTTAAAAATAAATAACATCATAATATTAATTTTTAAGATAAGTCTACAGGGTGTCCACGATCCATTGGAACTACTTTAAACTTGATCCAGATCATAATGTGGATAATCGGAGTTAAATCATACTAATATAAAAGGTTGCGTGAACAATACACTATAACTTCCACCAGAATTGCTTTGACAAGAAACAATAGTCATCATGGACCAAGCAAGGAGAGACGCCATCCTCGAATTGGCTCGCGCGGGACACAAGCTCTGCTAACTACAAGCTTCTTAACTACCCCAAGACCACGGTGTAGCGGGTCTTCAATGCCTGGGAGGTTGAGGGGAAAGTCTGCCGCAAGGCCCACAACATAAGAAGTGACCGAATCTGCACTCCCCGCTTCCTTGAAGGCCTCCAGAAGTCCATCAAGGCTTTGCCGGGGACTTCCTTGCCCAGGTTGGCCAAGAACCGTGTACTGAGCAAGCAGCTGGTCTGCAAGGCTGCGAATGAGGACCTCGGGTACAGGTCATACCGAATGGCCAAACAACCCATCCTCAAGGCATCCATGAAGGCCACCAGGCTCACCTACGGTAAGCGTATCCTTTAATGACCTGAAGAGCCATGGAGAAGAATCATCTTCTTCTCCGACGAGAAGAACTGGACTGTCGGCAGAAACTACAACGTCCAGAATGACAGGTGGCTTACCAAGGAGAGAGAAGAGGTCCCTGCGGTCTTCACCACAAAGTGATGACCCTGGGTGTCATATGCAGCACCGGTGAGGTGATGCCTCCTTTCTTCTTCAAAGGGTTAACGCGATAAGGTACTGCGAAGTCACGGGGGAGTTCGTCATCCCCTGGATGAAGGATACGGCCGCTGGGAGGGAGTTCATATTCCAACAAGACTCAGCGCCCGCACACATCGCCATGAGGACCACTAACCTCTTCAACTCCCACCACATCACTTTCTGGGATTGCAACACCTGGCCCTCCAACTCACCCGATCTCAATCAGTGTGATTACTACTGGTAGGGGAAGCTGGAGAGGGAGGTGTGCAAGGCCAGCCACAAGAGCATTGCAGCCCTGAAGGGTTCCATTACGAGAGAGTGGAATGCTGGCGATTCCGCAGAAGTCATCAGGGCATGCAAATCCTTTAGGGGCAGGATGGAGAAGATGGTGGCTGTTGAGGGAGGACTTGTGAATAAATTTATTGTTTAATATCATGTCTAACTTTTTAATATTAACAAATATACTCCGAATTCCATTTTTATCAAGCAGGTTGAATTTTAAGATATTTCCAATTTATCGTGGACACCCTGTATCCCTATTTACAACATACGTCTCATAAATCATATCATTAAGAATGTAAAATATTATAACTATCTAATGAAACATATTATTGTGGACGCTTAACAATGAATATTGCCCATCTTCTTTATTATCGAATAGGATAGTTAAATGTACAAAAGCATACGCATTATATAGGCCTTCATTTAGTTTGCAATAAAAACGAGTACCATACGAAAAATGTTTTTTGAAACATCTCATCAACTCTTCTGACATATTAACACCTGTTGAAATTTTTTCATTGTTAGCAAATAATTAAAAAAATATAAAGAAGCATTTCGTTTAAGAGAAACAGTCAACCCTGGTTCAATAGTCACTGGATTGAAGCATATTACCACCAAGGCGGCAAGTGATTGTGTTATCTCCCATTGTGTTGGTCTTTAATGTATCATCTTAACCTCATGGGTGTTAGTTAAGAAAATGTTTTGAATCTTGTTTTTCTTGTTGTATAAAATAAGATAAGAAACTATAGCAACTATTATATTATTTTATAAAATATTTAGTTATTTGATTCAAGCATATACATTGTTGATGCAGTCTTGAGCTGAAAACTTTTTAAACATATATCTTTTAAATTTTATTAATCATTTGTTAACATTGAATAAAACATTTTTATGCTATAGTGATACTATGACTACCATTAAGATGTATATTGTGTTTGAACCAGTGTGAATATAAAACAATAGTAGATGTTGCTAAAATGGATTTATGTATTAAGTAAAATATTATCATTGACAGTATGAATAGATGATAAATATGTAAAAAAGAAAAAAAAATAACAACAAAATTTGATTAAATAAGCATTTAAAAGAAAATGTAATTTTTGGGGTTCTATGATACTTAAAATATTATCTTGCATATGAAATATTTTGGCTAAAATTGTATTTGTAATAACCCAGGGTAGTAATACATAAATGTTATCAAAAGAAAATAACGAATCAATGAGGGTTACAATGGTAACTGAGTAGAGTGAAGGAACGGAGTTGCTTTAATTCTTGGATAAAGATAAGAAATTAAGTGATTAAATTTATATTCGTGTAGACAGGTAGGTTTTTTTTTTGTTAATCCTGTGTATTATTAATTGAATCTTGTATGTGTCTGTGTTTTTTCTTGAAAAGTTTAATGGCACCCCTGGCCACTACACTTAACACCCTTATCCAGGAATTTCATAACATAAAAAAAGGATATTTCCCAGAAATCTGCGGCCAGCTGTCATATACATTATTAGATAGCTATTACATAGCTTCATAGATGGAACTTACCTATAAAGTTGAGTACAAAACATTGAAGGAGTGACCAGCTAACGACTTATAGAGACTCTATTGACGAGTGAAACCATAAAAATGTATATATTTTCATGTTTTCCCCACATTTCTGTGTTACCCTTCTTCTCTATCTGAGAATGAATGTCATCCCATTACAGCATAGACGTTAATTTTATCCTTCCCTGTAAATTTTGCCCTCTCTTTTCAACTTTTGAGTTATTTTTAAATAGTAAACTTTGTTGAAGTGGTACCTTTCACTAAGTGGCCACTTTTTCACCTTCCCTTGCCTCACCACTGATTACAGGTTTGACTGTAAATCAATATATTTCTTTATCTATTTCTCAACCATGAAACAAAAGCTTTAGGAATGAAGAAGAATAAAAAAATTATACTATCAATACATACAAAAGTAAAGACTGTAAGTTTTTTTCTTCCTCTTGTTCAAATTAAATCTCATATTTCTTTTAGATGGACTAACCAATATGATTTATGTTCTGCTAATCTGAAAAGAAGAAAGAAAGATTTTTTTTCTATTGTTAAATATCTAAGCTTTAGAGATAGCATTGTGAAAGACGAAAATATATAATATTCTTGTGCATTTATGCATGGTGAGTTTTAAAGTATGAATTTGATCATATTTGCCTTTTTAATTATTTTAAGAGATGTTGATGAATAATTTATTTGACTAATAATTAATGTATCTTGAAATTAAATGGGCACTTTTTAAAGAGAAAGAAATACATATAGACAACAAAAGAGTTCGATTGGCAGTTTGGCATAGTAAGTTTGTACTAGATTAAAATATTTAGGCTGTTAGCAATAAACATCAGCTAATACAAAGGGTAGAAATAAATTTGCAAGAATACCTTACGGTATAAGTGCTACAACGTCCGAATTTTTATTAAGATACAAGTTGGTCAAGAGTTACGGACAGAATGCAAGTGCCACTTCAATCTAAATTTTGTTTTAGTTATTTTTCTTAGGGATGAATTGATTTGACAGACGAGCTCGGTCAAAAACGAGTAAAAACTGGTATTTCAAAACATTAATATACGTTATCTAGTAAAGGGGTATTATTTTATTAGACCATAAGTGTTAACTATCATTTTCTAGTTGGAATTACCGATTATTAATGTAATAAAAAAATGGACACTATATTATGCTGTTTTTCTCAGGTAATATCCTTTCTCGATCAATCGCAACTTTTTACTTCAGGATAGTGTATAAAATCATAAACTAAAAAATGGATATTATGTACAATTTTCTCATGCATATTATCCAATGTATTTTAAATGATTTTGTGGTGTAATTTGTATACTATTATACTTCATTCAGACTACTTCATCTAGAAATATAAAGTATCTTTTTTGCAAAACTAGTGGAATGGAACTCTAAGAGATCATTAGATTCGTTGCTTTTGACTTTTTATTCACATTAGGATATATTCTTTGTATAATTTATTTTGCCTAATGCTTGTTCTTTATATTTCAAAAACTACAACGAACTATCTATTTTTTTGTTTACATTTTGGAAACCATGCAAATTGAAAATCAATTTTTAATATTTTTCCAAAAGATTTTTCAAAATATCAAATAAAATACTAAAAATAATTGTATAAAAATAAAAAAATTAAATTTTTAAATTGAAAAAAATTAATTGTACTAATGTTAAGTAAAAACATTGTTTTTTTATCTTTGATAAAAATGTTTATGAAATATTTATTAGTTCATGCAAATGTTTGGAATTAAATAAGTACCCATCATTTTTTTTGTTTTTTGAATAATATTGTGTATATTTAATGTTTCAGGAGCATACTAAAAAGAAATGCCATAAAATGTTGATTCTAGGGAATAAGAAACTTATTTATATATCTTCCGTGTGTAATATCCCAGTTTACTGATGGAAAGGTGTAGTTTATCATTCAAATTTTCGTGGCCCAATCCGACATACAACAAAAAAATTCAGACAAAACCTTAAATACGGAACGTTTGTAATGACATGGAACAAATTTACCAACACATAATCAGTGTGCCACTTTTTTCAGTATATTCTTAGCCCGTGTTCCTATTTCAAAGTATCAAGCAAACATTGTATGAGGTACTTGTATAAATCAATATACTCGGGGTATTACCCAACATTGTTCTGAGTAAAAATATACGAAAAGTAAAATATTGAAATCCTTTGTTAGTGAACTGGGAAATAATACAGGTCCCAGGAGTTATTAAAATTCTTCCTATTTTTTTATAATCTTCTTATGATTGGCAACACTTCAGAGTATGCTTCTAAAATATTTAATCAGATTATAAATAATAGTTTCTTTATCTAGATAATGTTATTTTTAGGATTAATTTGTATTTTTAATAATTTTTAATAGATGCTTAGCGGGAACTTAAGCTATTCTCTTGCTTAGAAGTCGTGCTTTTTAATTTCTGGGATTCTATTTTTTTTAATGTTAGGACTGAGGTGTACAACAGTATCTACAAAATTAAAATGATATATATATATGTAATACATACAACCTCATAATTTTTAAAATCTTAGTCTTGTCTTATCCTTTTTTTAGTATTAAAGTTATAAGTCCTTTTTTGATCGTTTGAGAAACCTGTGCCAAAAAAAAACATTATTGAAGAATTTTGCAATGTATAAGATTAATTGTGAAAAAAACTCGTAAAATTCAGCTGGAAATCCAGTTATACCTATGATTTTTTTAGCTTAATTTTTGTAGTTATACATTCCCCGATTTCTGATGGAGTCCATCTCCTTGTCTGATCCCTCTGCTCATTTTCAGACAGGTCATTTTTTTTTACAATTTTTCTCTTTATCCCAATCTATATCTTGGGAGTATATAGGCGGTGATAATATTTTTGAACAAATTCAATCTTATGGTCTGTGGTGCATTTTTTTATATTGTCTGTCTCAATAGCACTGAGTGTATCTAATCCATTAGTTTTCCCCATGTTTTGTATTGGTTTTAAATTTTTTGAATTTATATTTAATACGTGACCCATGCATTTTATAATTGATTAAAGTTTCTAATTCATCCAATAATATAGAGTATTCTTTTCTTTCAACAATTTCTTTTTTGTGGTATCTTCTCTTCTATGCTTCAATCTTAACAAAAAAATTAAATTTTTTTTAGCAGTCTAGTAAAAAAAAAAAAAAAATAATGCTTCTTTAACAGTTCATCCAGAATTTTTCCAGAATGTCATCAATGTGGATTGTCTCCTTCATCTCAAAAGTTCTGAGTAATGTTTCATTTAGTTTCAAATTAGTAGACTTGTCACTTTTATACTCTTTTGAATAACTGCTTTGAGAACGAATTGATCCATAACACGTTTGAACTTTGCCTTGTTAGATTAAATTGATCGATATGTATTTCTGATCTATCCTGCTTTTTAATGTTTTTCCCCACAAATGACAAATGTAGGTCTCTATAGTTTTTGTAACATCTGCAAGATCTGTTAAATAGTTTTCTTTTTTCCAGACCTTTATCCTGTGCTGACTGTCAATCCCATTATATCCTACATTCAATTCCCATTCAGTCGGCGACACATGATCTTCTTCATACTCTGTTCCAATGGGATTTGTCACCACTTCTAGTATTTTTGGTATATTTTGGTTTTTAGGGTTTTTTATGTTGTTAGTAATAGGTACATGATTATTGTCAGGGTAAGTATATTTCATTCTTCGTGCTAGATATCTTCTTTTTCAGACAGTTACTTGGCACGATTCACACAGTCTTTCATTAGGTACCTAAAATTGTTGCGCTTTGCAAACAGTTTGATCCTTAAATGAAAATATAAAGGCCTAATGTGTTGTTTGATGGGTAGTTATGAAGGTATATTTTCTAATTTTCCAAAAACTGTTACTGAAGTGTTGTTCACTCAAGTTCAAACTTGAGTTGACCAGTCTTTCACAATTTTTGCATTATTTCCTTCAAAAATTTCGAATGTTGTTTTGCCTCGTCAAATTACATAAAGTAATAAATGTTTAACATAAGTTTTTAAACAAACTATAAATTCAATAACTTTTCTATAGGAATAAGAAATTATATTTCCGGAAATTTTTTAAACTTATTTTACCAAGATTACTTAAAAAGTAATTTTTTTTATTTTCATAGCATTTATAAATATATTTACTTTTAGCAATAAAAATGATTTTTACTAGTGCAAAATGGAGTTGTAAAAAAATTACATCTAATTTACATAAAGTTATTGCTATAATGATTCAAATGTTTATTATGTTAGTTTAACAATTCAATTTTTGGCGATTTTTTTTGAGCCAGTTCACTGACTGAGTTATAAAACCATCTTTCTTGAGGATGATTAAACATGAAGCCGTGATGTTCTCTATCTAATTCAGATCATATATATATTATATAAACAACCTGAGTCTATCTTGTAGGATTGACTCGCAACATAGGCTCCCTTAGAGGATGCTTACGGCAATTCAAACAAAAAAATTAACATAACATATTAATATTATAAGTTATATCAATAATATCACATAATTGTGATAGACCACAAATATTCAACTTATTAATCGTATTAATATTTTACCGGATTATCCTCTAACTAGAAACAAAATAAAACAGAGTGGCAACATTACAAATAAACAACACATCACCTCCATCTCTTGTTTATAATTATTCTCCTAGAAGAAACATAATAAAGCAGAGTGGTATCGTTACAAACAAACAAAAAGTAGTTAGTACTTATAATTTTGGAAGAAGGAACTACAAGGAACGAGGTAATAGACCTCGTTCCTCTCGCATGAAGGAAGCCCTCTAGACACTCTCCGTAGAAATGCTGGCTTAAAACGATCTTTTGACACGTTGTCTATCTTGGATCCAAAATCTAAGGAATAGTAGTAATCCGAGCGTTTCATCGCCATATAGGGTCCAAGGTAAGTAGGTGATAAGGCATTCTTATAGGATTGTCTTTCACAAGCACATAGCCTGCTTCAGATAGTCCAGTCTATTTGTCTTCTCTTTATTGTACGAGGATTACGATGGCGGATGGCGTCCATAGCTGTGGAAGGACTTGGAGGGGCCCGTGTATTCTACTTGAGTTTCTTTGAAAATTCCTCCAGGGAGTTGAGTGGCTTGACCAAAGACGGATATTACTGGGAAGAAATGTGTCCTTTCGAAGAAGGTATTCCGTAGACCCAGTATGACTAGAGGAAGAGCCTGGACCCAGTTTTCTGACTCGTAGAGGAGAGTAGTCCAGGAGGCTAGTATTAAGAGAACAATGGAATCTTAAAACAAGACCGTTTGATTGGGGGTGATAGGAAGTTGTAAATTAATATTTTGTTCCTAATGCCTGTAATGATTATTTCTAAGCAATCTCCGTAAACTGGGATCCCAAATTCGAGACAATCGTAATGGCAACGCCGTATCGAGTGATCCAGGCCGCGATGAAAACCTTTGAGATCTCATTCGCCGTTTTACTTTTTATGGGGTATTTTTCTGACCTTCTGATATATTTGTCCATGACTGTCAGGATGTGTGAATAGTCATTGAAAAACAATATTCTCTGAGGTAAATTGTCTTCTATATTTCTTTAAGTACGTCCATTCGAAACTATTTTTAACTCTTTTTAGTGTTTTCCTGGGAGGGTTAGGATAATTTGTATGAACTAAAAAATTCTTTTATGAGTGCTAATTCATTCCCTAATGCTATTTTAAATCAATTACCACGGACAAAAGCCTCAAATTCTATATTTTCCAAAACATTTGAATTGACTTGGCTGATTTGTGAAATGTGAAAGGAAATGACGTATAGATTGATACTCAACTATTATTTTGTAGAGATAATCTTCGCCGTAAATGCAAATTTTTCTCTTTATAGGAAGTGCACAGAGACATTACATTTACCTTCAATGTGTCGCATGTTAGAGGTAAATTAAAAGATAAATGAAAATGGTCGAACTTGTCTTGGAGTCCATGATGGAATTTTGACAAATATGGCAGTTGTTAGTGGTTTATAGTCAGCATCAACCGTGAAATGATATCCGCCCACTGAAAATGTTAAATTGCCTATTTTTTTAGTAAATTATTTAATGGCCGACTATACGTTGCAAGATTTCTAGGGAATCTAGAGTAATATTGCACTAATGCTCTGAACTTTGGTAATGACTTGACATATGTAGGGACTGGAGTATTTTGATGAGTCTTAATACGATCCGGGTTAGGTCGAAGGCACTTTTCTGAATTAATGTGTCCTTAAAATTTTTATTCTTTTCTTAAAAACAAAAACATAAAACCTCATACTTCTCCGTGGAAGGAGCAAGCTATTGTTTTGTAATTTACAGAATATGATATCCAAGCGTTCGTGATGTGTTTCAATACCTTCTGAAGCTACAACAATAGCATTTAAATAGACAAATATGTCTAAGATATTGTCTATGAATCGTTGAAATGTCTGGGTGGAGTTTTTAAGACCGAAAGGCAATTGTATGTATTCGTACAGACCCCCTGGTGTAATTATTTCAGTTCTGCAAATAGATTTGTTCTCCATGGGGATTTGGGTATATACTCTCGAAAAATCTAGCTTAAAGAAATTTTGGAACGTGGTTATTCCACCTCAGTTCATCCAAGAGTTGTAACCCTACCCTCTCCAATTTTAATGAAATTTGCACAATAGTTGCCTGTGGATAAAAATTAACTTCTGTAAAATTTTATCCCATTTGGATCAACAGTTTAGGATATAAGATCTTTTGATGTTTTGACTTTTTCAACCAATTTGACCTGGACCCGAAATTTTAAAATCCCATATCTCCGCAACTACTTGGCCAATATCGATGTATGAACTATCATTGAAAAGTTAGAAGCCCAGAAAACTAATTTCGGTATCATTTTTAGACTTGGGATATAATTGGGGGTAATGACCTTCGAAACTATAGTTTGACCTTGAAGACCTCAAGACTTTGGCCTGACCTTGCTATAAAAATGTTTTGTTCATATTGATTACTATACCATATCAAAAAAACTAGAGGGGTATTATTCCTTGTTCTTGTGTTATTTAGAGTTGAAGTTCAAATTTTACTACTTATATAACAATCAATTATTTTATTTTTATTGTCTATTTTTATTTATACATATTATATCAATTGATTGTTATATATGTTATAAAATTTGAACTTCAACTCTAAATAACACGAGAACAAGGAATAATGTCTATCCAGTTTTTCTAGTGGTAGTTCTATTGCTTTTTTCTATTTCTATTGCTAGACAAATTTGAGGAAGAATCCCTCAAGTTAGGAAGAGGATAACGATCCAGCTATGACATGTTGTTTAGACCACTATAGTCTCCACATACTTTAAGCCCTCCATTGGATTTTGAACCATGTGGATGAGTGAGGAAAATGTTGAGTTTGATGGCCAAATGATTCCGAAACTTTGATGTTTCATTTCTTTATCCTTAAGAAATAACGACTTTTCGCCATTAACTCGTCTTGCAAAGTATAGCATTTCTGTTGGAAAAAATAAAGTGTCAGACTTTATGTTTTGCCTTACCCAATGGCTTAAAGTCATTTTTTTCGAAGAAAACACTTGGGAATTTCATTTGAAAATATGAAACGTGGGTTCTGTCCATTCCCGAAACATAAAGGTGGTTCACCGTTAGAGTTTTCTTCTTCATGTTGATGGAATATCCGAAATTCTCCAAAAAATCAGCGCCAAGAAATACTTTTTGTGTGGCTGCTACATAAAATGACCAAACTGTTAGATTGTTACCAAATATATCAATTGTCTGATTTATTTTTCCCAAATTTTTTACTTTGTTTCCTCCAAAACCTATCAATGAAGGTGCTTGGGGCAATTTGCCACACTTGAGAGTCATAATTTGGCTTATAGGTAGCACAGAAACTTGAGCTCCTGAATTTACCAAGAAATTAATGATATTCATATAGCCTTTGACATAGAGCAGATTTTTTTCTTATAAATTTACCTAAGCCATAAAAAGCTGAGGAATTACGAGTTTTTGACATCTTGCTAAATAAAATGCAGGTGGAGATACAATTTTTTGCCCTTGATCCATACGTAAGATGATTTTTACAAATTAAAGGTCTTTGTTTTTAGGAAGGTGATCATTAGATTATTATCCAACGATGACCTCACCAATAACGCTACTTGTATGTCCAGAGAGATTGTGAGGTTCTCTTTAAACAAAATCACTGAGCCTTTGAACTATTTCTTCTTCCAACGATCCGTACTTTTTGAGGAGTAAACTTTTTGTTACAGTGTAATCGTTCTTGGTCTCAAGATCTGCAAAAAGATCTAATGCCTCAGGAGGAACTGTTGTGGTAAAAAGCAAAATCTCTGTTTGTCTACAATATTTCTTTGAGCTCAAATTTGATTTCAAATCGAAGAAACTTACGCTCAGGATTGCGTTTGGATTATTAGGGGAATTAATTGCGATAATTTATTACCCTGAGTTTGAAACTGCCTGCAGCGATATCTCAGAAATCTTAAGTGTTTTCGTGATTGAAGCTCGTCTGGGCACCAATGAAGCCGTGATGTACTCTTTCTAAGTTTATACTAAAGACAGTTTGTTTTATTCAGATCATATGAACATTATATAAACAGGCTGAGGCCAATTTGTAGGATTGACTAGCTACAAATACAAAATGATAAAGTAATATAAACAAGTTAGAAACAGATCAGATAAGTTCAATCAGAATAAAATATGAATAAACAGAGTGTTTGTTGCAAGTAGCCGTTCAATTTTTCCAATCTCATCATTTTACAATAACAAAGCTTGTAACGTTTTTTGTTTGTAAAACTCAAAATACTAGACTTTAATTCTTTAACAAAAAGGTTAACAATTTACTAATTTTTACAGGATATTGATAATATAAATATATGAAAGTACTTAAAATTTGAAATCAATTTGAGGTTGCTTTCAGATATATTGCCATTTATACTTTGGAAAATGAAATATATTTTCATCTAGAATAGGCAAGGAATTTTGACAAGACTCTTACTTCAACATCCAATACTTGTTTTTAATTTAATTATGGCACATTAATTTCATAAATATAAAAACCATACATAGTGAATAAAGTACTTTAGATATATGACTCCTCAAAAAATAGCTTGGATTAATTTCGACCACAAATATTCAAGGCCAATTTCAAGTATGTGGTAGACTTGTACAAAAAATAAAAATTACACTTTTATAAATTCCACATACTCGGCTACACAATGGTAAAAATACAATGAAAATTTTAACAAGTTCCATTTTTTTTAAATAGTCATTTATTTCAAACTAATACCAAAAGTTAAAACTTATTCAAGATTACATGATTTGGTGTATAATTAACAAAATTGAAATAAACATTAAAAAATACAATAGCTTCAGTTGTATTTGTACAAAAAAAGGATTATTCTTCAAAATGATAATATACTTTCCTGAAAGTATTTTGATGGAAATGAAGTTATCAGTAGTCAATTTGGATTCTTTAAATCTTTTTATATATATAAAAAAATTAAATGATTTATGAAATTTTAATTTTCAAAGAAGAAATTTTTATTTTCCATGAACTTACTAGAGATAAAATTTCTGTATTGGCCTAAAAATAAGTAGTAGAATAGCAAATCAAAAGCTTTTTAACTTTCTTTTCAAAATGATGTATTTTTTATCCAATTCTTAAATATATGAAACGAATGGAAAAAGAAAAATACCAGAAAACTGAGCTGTTTGATGATTCCTTATATCTTAAGTATTAAAAAAAAATTAGATATTATAAGATAAGGGGCAATTTAGGTCAGAAAATATTTTTTTTTATTCGACAATTGTTTATAATTTGTATGTAGTAACTTTGTTATGACAAAATAAATGTCGTTTGTGTGAATATATTAGGGATTTAACTGTGCATGTTATATACTTGTTTTGTAGCTAATTAAATATACATTTTTTATGCTAAAATAAACACTGAAGAAATTGAATATTTCAAAATATAAACAAAACTTGCAGTAGCATGTAATAATGATTTTTATTTCGTTACTCAAAAAACAATAACTAAAAAAATCTAAGAGTTTTATCTTATTTCTTTACTATTAAAAATAAAGAAGTGACAACAAAAGAGGAAACCCACGTTGGTATCATTGTGAAGACAAGAATATCTTCACGTTAGACGTTGTTCTTAAGAGACACAATTATTGGTTTCAAGCGGAAACAAGATAGGAGCTTCAGGGCAAGCAATCGGCCCAAGTAATGGTCCTGTGTGCCATCACCAGTGAAAAAAAAGAGATGCTGCTGTATATCTTCAAGTGTTGAAGAGAGACTAAGAACAGTCTTGCCAAGGCTTAGGAGAACATATTCTTGGGGGAACTATATCTGGATACAAAATGACAGCCTTCCCATCAAACCAAGTAGAATCACAATTTCTGAAGGAACAATATGGCTGAATTCTTGGTTGCCTCAACGGGCCCCTCCTTCAGCCTACCCTTAACCCCTAGAATTTGAAGTTTTGATCGTCTTGTAGAAAATGTCTGCTTCACCTCTCATCAAAATTTGGATTCACTTCGAGCAGCCATTAGGACAGCATTGTACACCATGTACAGTGTACACAGCCTTCACAATCGAAGCTGTTATTGTGTGTTATAATTTGATAATATAAGCATATCATAAATTAAGTTGTATTTTTTTGAATATATAGCAAATCACGTCTTTTTGTAATTTAGTCATGCAAATTATATAATTTATATCCTATTAATTACAGCAATACAATAAAAGTTAGAAAAGTTAAATTATATAAATATAATTGCATGACTTAATTATGTAGATTAATCTAAGACTATGATGTATTTTATGACTAAAAAAGAAATAAAAGTAATTTTGGTATTTTTTGAAATGTTGAATAAAAATTTGTTAGCTTGAATGTACAATGTATATTAATTTTTATAGATTTAATTTCATGTACATTAACGTAATAACTCTTTCACTTCATCTTTTCTTAACTTATTTCCTATTTTGCAGATGGATGAACTTTTACCTCAAAATGACAGAATTGCCTTTACTTTTTTAAAATGTAATAAAAGTAACCCATAAATTGTTTAAAGGTCATTGATGAATTTTTATTTGTGTCATTCCACGGAAAATTTAAGTTCCATTTGAAAGAAATTCGGTACGACAAATCATGTATGATTAGAGAAATAACAACTAAAATTTTCGATCAGTAACCACTTAAATAATATATAACTTATTCAGATATACAATATTATTTATTTAAAAGTTATTCAAATTTTGTCATTTTATATACATAAATTGACGTATAATACATATTCACATAAATTGTTTTGGTTTGAATGTATTCTTTAATCAAAAACAATGAAATCACTATGTCGCTAGTTGTATTCGTAAAACAAAAAATAAATATTGAAACAATTATACCAGGGGTAGGCAATCTTTGAGACATGGAGTGTCAAGTTCAACATTTTTAATCAATAAGTGTGCCACTATCAAAGTGAAAGGTATAAAAAACACACACACAAACTACGGGAATATGTTCTAATTTGCACGTGCCAGTGAATATGACTCTGCATGCCAGAAGTGGTACGCGTTTCAGAGGTTGCCGACCCCTGAGTTATACCTTCTTTATAATGAATAGTTTATGTAATATTATTTTAAGATTGAAGGTGCTTTATAAGCGATATGAGACTTTAAAATTGTTTTGGGGGATAAATGAGTTCTACCAACACCATTTATTTGCTTTACTTGATAAACATTAGACTTAAAGAAACAATTTACTTGGAAATTTTATATACAGAGTATATATAGTAATAAATTACAATTTATCAATCTTATTTTTAATTAAATTACGTTTCATTATGCTACCAAACGACAGCAAAGACATAAAAAAAATGTTTTGTTTATATCCCATGTCTGTAAATGTAAAAATATTTGCGATATCTTTCGTGCCGGCGTCAGTGCCGAAAAGGATCAAAGATTATTGGCATCTCCATTTGTTCTGCTTACAACATCAAAAAGTCCATTACAGCCCCATACGTTGAAGAAAAACCAAAATTTATGCAGTCAACTATATGACTAACTTCTGGGCTGCCTCCATATGGGCCTTCTCCAGCCATGGCTCAAACTTTCCTGAGTTTTTCAGTTTGATATGTTCCACGACAGAATGCTCCTATCAGAATGCTAACACACCTCTCAGCAAATTTTGATTTCTCCGTGCTGCCATCATGACAGGCTTATATTCCTGGACACGGAATACATCGTCAACCGTACTAGGAAAACTGTCATAGAGAGAATTGCCGGTTACAACTATTACCCAGTAGAAAATTGCCCGTATTTTGTTCAAACTTCATGTGAATAATAACACATTACAAATTCATGTATTATTTATGACAAATATTAAAATATACATTTGTTACATCCCCCAAGGTATTACCTTCAAGTATTTGTAATATTATTGCAATACAATTTACTTCCAATTGTTTAAATTCAATACGATCTTCTATGAAATGGATCGATAGGATTGGTAAGGGGAAATAAATAGTTTAGTGTCTCTTAGTATATGTTTAAATGCCCTCCAACTTGGTTTGCCCAGTGGTAGTGTGGGATTGCTAGAAAACCCTGCAATTCATCCAAGGAGCTACTCTAATACCAAAAAATAGTTTAAGCTCTCGGTTTGCAAATTGAATATTGTGAGTTTTTTTTGTTTTTACACGATTTAACTCTGTTTTCTTATGGATGCCTCATTAAAGGCAAATAACATTATTTGTATTTGTATTATTTTTTCTTTAATTTTGTTATGGGTACTCTCCATTTTATATTATATTTTTCTTTTTCTTTTTAGAAAGGTTAGAGTATCGAGTTGATTTTTATTGAAAATATTTTATCTAATCCTGTGAGTAAATGGAAAATAAATTAAAATTTTAGTGACTATAATTTTGTTTAAACAAACATCTATATTTTATAAATTCCTTTATGAAATAGTACAACAAACTTATCACAATAATTTTTAAAGACCTAAAATAGATGCAAATTATATGATAAGTTTTTAAGTATATAATTTTATTATCATATTCGTCATATTTTCTAACAATATTGAGAATATCCTTATTAATATCATTATATTTTATATTTTGTTGAACAATATTTGCTCTATTGTTTTGAACATGTTTGGATTTGGCCATAAATTCTTCTTTTGTAAATGCTTCAATTAGATGCCAAAGATCAGGATAAGAAAATGTAAAACACATATTAATTGCATTATAGAATCCATCCACCCCATTTTTCGTCCTGGCAAATTTATAATGTTTTTTATTTATCATGAAGTTTGAACCAAATACGGCAATTTCCCCGTAATCCTAACTATTTTATATGACCATGTCCCCATATTTACGTCTCAGCTGTCTAGCTTATAAAGTATTGAATGACCCAAATGTAAAAGTTCAAAGGTTCATAGTATTTAAAAATTATAATATTTATTCAATTGAAATTTATTACTGCTAACGTAAATTCAATTATTGATATTAAAAAACGTAAGAGTGTGATAGACATTTTGATGACATATTATCAAAATCTTCTATCTTTTTGTGAAACTAGGCTGGATAAAATGAATTGGAACTATTTGTTTCAAAACAATTTTGATATTATCCAGCTCCAGCGAAAAGAAATACGGAAAATTACACGTCGAAAGGAGTTTTGATTGCAATTAAAAGTAAATTTAATACCAAAATAAAATAAACAGATGGAGAAGGTCCATTATCATGACTTTAAATCTTGGTGGACAAATTATATCAATTTATGGGGCCAACAATGACGATACACAATTTTTTGAATCACTCGATGTAAAACATATGTCAGATGAGAATACGGAAAATGAGGGAGTTTTTGTCCTGGGAGACATGAATTTTGTCATGGATCAGAGCAGAGACACATTTAATTATGTGAATGAAAATAATAGAAAATTTACAAATAAATTCAAGCAAATAAGATAAAAAAGAGGTCAAATGGATTCTGCAGCAAGACTTAGGAAGGATCCTGAACATACATTTTTTATTAACAATAGGAATGGAGTAGTCAAACGCTCTTTACTCGACTACGTATTTCTATTAGTACATTTGGCCTCGAATATTAGTCAGTACCACCGAAGTGATTGGACCATAAACCCGTTTTTGTAACCGTTAATTATCCACCAAGCACATGAAGAAGATTTGGAAGCTGAATGTTTCCCTATTAGAAGACAACCAAATGGATGTTAACGTTCGGGAAATCATTATGGATATATCATCAAAAATACAATTTAAAATAGTCAAAATAGCTTCCCATGCCCATAAATTAATCTCAGACTGTACTAGGAGAGAATGCATTAAACTAGGAGCTAGTAAAAGTAAAAAAGAAGAGGAAGAAACATGAACTAAAAGAGCTGAATAGAAGTGAATATAATAGGTACTACTATTAGTGAACACCTGTGCAATTTAGTTAATACGTCGAATGGAGGCTATCTGATCCGAACCGGTCTTAATAATATTGCAAAAAAGCATGTAATATTTAAGCGTATAAAGAAACTGAAAAAAATATGAAACAAAAGAAGATTGTTAACTTGTTGATCGAAGAAAATGGTAAAAAATTTAAAATCAGATATATATTAACCAAGCAATAACTAATTATTACCGGGAATTATTTGAATGTAAAACGTAAAATAATATATGGAATCAATGTAGAAATGTTACAGTAGATTATCGTTCTGAAAATAATACCTTCAAATCCAATACTCAAAGCCTTCCTCAATTATTGCAACCAATGATAATTTTTTTAGAAGAAGAGATAACTGAAAAGGAAATTGAAGATTATATAAAGCTCTACAACAAAAATGATAAATCTCTCGGACCAGATGGTTTCCCAATTGAATTTTATAAGAAATGTTATTTCTTATTAAGTACATTGTTAAAACAAGTTTATTGTGAAACACTCACAAGGTTTTCTCGACAAGCATATTACATTAGGAAGGCTTACATTAATTCCCCAAAATGGGAAAAACACTAGATATGTCCAAAACCTAAGGCAACTAACAATTTAAAACACTTTCTATAATATATACAGTGGTGAAATTAATAAGAGAATTGGAAACGTCATTCCTTCCTATCATTCATATGCTCAAAAATGATTTGTTGGATGGAGATTCATGGAGGATGTAAATAGAGGAATAATGGATTCAATAAAAGTTTTGATGCCCATTGATTTTATGAAAGTTTTTGACAGCTTTCTTTACGATTTCATAATGAAAAGTTTAATTATTTATGGTTTTGGTAGTCACTATAGGAAGATGGCTGCGCTTTGCCTACGTAACATCTACACAAAATACTGAAATGATGTAAACAGCTTTGAAATTAAACAAGGTTGTCGCCAGGAGCACTATTTATCCTAGCGACTATTTAATCAAGAAAATTTAATCAGCAGATTCTTTAAGGGGGATTAACTCTGGAATTTCTGGATACAGGGTTGAAGCTTTTGCGGACGATTTGACTGTTTTGTATTCTGGGGGATTATAAGTCGTCCAGAAATTTGTAAGTTGTACACTGGAAATTTTTAAACTTTCGGAGATTGTTCTGGATTGAGAATTAATTTTGCTTAGTCAAAAATTTTAAGTAACATAGAATATATCTTACCTGGTCTAGAAATACTGATGAAAATCCTTGTTACTATAATTTCTATCACGGGGGACTCTTTTAGGGAAAACTTGAGATAAATCAAGGAAAAACTTAGGAAAATTTCTGTTATACATATTTTGTGGGATGAACCTGCCCAGAGAATTCATATTTGGAACTCTCTTATCCTTCCCAAAATAACGTATATGTTAAGACTTATATTTTATTATAAGAAGTGTGCAAGCAAAATAGAAGAGTTGTGCGTGGATTTTCTGCTTTGGTACGGCCGGAGAAGGATATAATGGAAGCGAATTATCTGTCCTAAAAAGTATGGAGGATTGGGTCTAACCTAAATTATTTTTTTTTGGAAAAATTTTTATTTACGTGGTTCAGAAGAATGAAGAATACACATGGTGGAAACAATTTTTCATTTCAGTCTTCATTTTTACGCATTTCGAGGTAAAAGGAAAAAAAAAATCATCGCGATTTTGAAATCACAATGGCTTTTTTGGAACAAAGTAAGATATGTAAGACAAATAAATAGAAAGAGGGATTCATTCAGAGAGAAAGCTCACATTGACCAGAAATTTGGGGCGATGTCTATCAATTTATTCAAATTTTCAACATATTGGTCCCGACACAGGGTAATAAAAACACACTTTCTGGCAAATATTCATGGAAGTATGCCTAAAAATAGGGTTTGCTTCTTTTGTAAATCCGCAAAGGAAATTGAAAATCTTTTTTTGTCTGACCGCTGTGACACGGAAAATACAGACATAAAATAGACCAAATTGCATAAGAAAAATATAGAATAATTTTAAGACCTAGTCATTTTGCTTTTCTTAATATTGGCCCCTACCAAAACAAAATCATCTATTTTATTTCAAAAGTTATTATGTACGAAAACCCCTTACCACTTCACATTCTAAAATATGTAAAAAATATCGGTTTAATCTTAGGAGGTGTTTTTACTTCATTGTTTTTTTGTATCGAATGTTTATATTGTATTTACAAAAATTTAGTTAATTAGAATATAGTAGTTGTACTTCTGTCAGAAAAAAAACAAAAACCATTCAATAATTTTTAAAGACCTAAAATAGATGCAAATTATATGATAAGTTTTTATGTATAATATTTTATTATCATATTTGTCATATTTTCTAACAATATTGAGAATACCCTTATTAATTTTATCATATTTTTTATTTTGTTGAACAATATTTACTCTATTGTTTTGAATATGTTTGGATTTGGCCATAAATTCTTCTTTTTCAATGCTTCAATTAGATAGCAAAGATCAGGATAAGGAAATGTAAAACACATATTAATTGCATTATGGAATCTCTCCACCCCATTTTTCGTCCTGGCAAATTTATAATGTTTTTTATTTATCATGAAGTTGAGCAATGATCATAACTGACAATTTTGAACCAAATACGGCAATTTCCCGTAATCTATATAAGATATATTTAAAATGTGACTAACTATTTTATATGACCATGTTTGATAAACCAGCTTATAAAGTATTGAATGACCCAAAAAAAGTTAAAAGGTTCATAGTATTTAAAAAGTCTCGATTTATTCATTTCATAGAATTATAATATTTATTCAATTGAAATTTATTACTTCAACGTAAATTCAATTATTGACTATTAAAAACCTAAGAGTGTGTTCCCCATCACATTTTGATGACATATTAACAGAGTTTTATCGGAAAAGAGATTAATTGGAACTATTTGTTTCAAATTAACTGTTTTTGATTTTCTAGCTTCCAGCGAAAAGGAAAATTACACGTCGAGTTTTGATTATTAGAAAGTAAGCTCAATACCAAATTAAAATAACAGATGGAGAAGTCAATTATATGCAAATCATTCCGCGCTGTGAGTTTAACCACTTTATAGCGAATAAAATTTGCAAATGATTTGGATACGTGTACCAATTTTGTGATGATCATTTTTTCATTCTTTTTGAATGGGAAATAATGCCAACAGTGGTTTAGATCCAAATAATATTACTTCTTTATTCATTTTGAGACAGGAATTATTTTTGAAATTTTCAATTTCTTCTAGTAGGGCGTCAATTTAGTACTTGCTTTCAATTCGAGTACATGTGAGAAAGATGGTTAAGTCGTTTGTATAGGTATAGCTGAGCCTTAATTTCTCCCAAATAGGAACTCATTCCTTTTATTATTTCTTATTGGACCAACTTAAGGTGAAACTTGAACTTTACGATTTTTTTATGATATATCTGTGAGAGGTTGTGTCGAATGTACTTTAAAATTCGAGGAGCAAAAGTTACGTACTCTTCTCCACTGTTTTGGATTTGTCATTCACACCCTCAATTTATCGGGGGATGTCTTCTGCACAACCGAAGATGAAATTTTTATTTGGATCCATATTGATTATAAAAGGGAGGAATTTTACCATTGAGGCGTTCAATATTGCAACCATTATTTTATATGAAGTATTTAACAGTGGAATAAGCCAGTAGTTACTTATTTTGCGGGTATCTTTCTCATTTTTTGGAATAAGAGTAACAATGTCTTTACCCATAAAAATTGGAACACACCCTTTATTTAATGCTTCCCCATATGCTGCTTTTAGTATAGGTGCCAGTTCCTCACAGAAGATTTTCCTAAACTCAAAAGGAAAACCAGAGGTGCCAAGGGACTTCAAATTCTTTTTATAAGACTAGATAGACTCAATTATTTTTATTTCTGGTATGTATTCATGGATTTATTTAAATTTTTCTTGAACATTGGTAGTAGAATTCATATGCCCTAGGTTTTGAGTATTTCAAACCTGGACTGGTGATCGCCATATCTAAAAAAAAAACTACAAATTTTCTCAGTGTTACTTTCATTGCACATATAATTTTCCATAAATTATCTAACTGCACCCTTTTTTATGTCATTTGGATCATATGATATTGATCCATCTCGCATTTTAATGCAAGGCATCACTTTTCGGACCTGATGACTTTTTAAAAATATTTAAAGGGTATTTCCCTTTGACATTTTGATCCACAAGTTTGGATTTATTTCTTATTAGTGTACCTATGTTTTCGTAATTCAAAATCTTTCTAGTGATTCATGAATATCAATTAATTTTTTTTATTCAGGTAAAGTAATTCTTCTCAAAGTGTTCGTTTTTTCATTGCTCTATGTATCACATTTCGCGCAATTAAAATCCTTTTGCTAGGTTTTGCAATACTTTTTTTTTACGTATGTATAGCATGGTTAGTAGATTTCAAATTTAATGTTATGAAAAAAATAAGACATCCCCTTTTTTATCTCCTTAGTTGTATGAATTGAATCTAAAAGAAGTGACACATTCAATTTCCAAAAAGATTTGTTCCTTCTAGATCTTGTTCCGATAAATACGTAAATAGGTTAATGGTCTCAGATATACGGGGGTAAAGTTGTAAATGTGTTAAGTTTTTCTACTATTATAGATGAGACAAGATTATAATCTAATCTACTTTTAATTATTTTCTTATCCATTGTGAAGCTAGTCTAAGTGAATAATGTATTTCATTGGTACCTCTAAAGGCCAAGGTCGAATAGATTATATTTCTTTATATTTTCTTCTAAATCATTCCTTGTTTTTAATCATGTCCCTCTTGCGAATCCTATAGGTACTATTATTATGTTGAGAATACCCATGACGTTAAAATTGTCTGGATACTTTTTGGTATGTGAAATAAAATTAAGAAAAAACCCTCCTCTTGCCTAATTTGGGCCATAAATACGAAGGCAGTTTCTCTTAGCCTAGACAATTATATTTCAACCATAACAAAATTTCCTCTAATGCTCCAAAAGCTTGGTTTTCATTATTTTTCCCCCAAAAAGCTGAACCCGTCAGGATGGATGCTTTCATGACATTTGAACGTTAGCTGAGAAGGATGTGTGTGAAACTGGTATCAATAAATCCAATGTGTGAGGATCTTTTACTCTTGTGTCAACAAGACATACTATGTCTGGAAAGGGGAGTGATTTTATATAGTTTAATATTTTTTTATCGTTGTAGAAGTAGTTGACATAAAGTTTACGTGAAAAGAAGGATTTGTGAACATTGTATGAAATGTGGAAAAAAAAAGACAACTTCCAATCATTTCCCGTTTATACATACACTTTTTTTATAAAGTAGTAGTGATATCATATTGTAATGAAATCGAATTGATATTTAAAAGCTAATCATCTGCCCAGTGACTTGTCTAGCATTTTCTAATCCTCTTATTTATCCACCTGTTAGGTAGAGGGGAGTTTTAAGAAAAACAATGAGCCCTACCCTTAGAGTGAGGAAGACAAAGTCTTCATCTGTCACAGGTGCTAATAAGAATAATTTGTGATATATATTGACGATGGTTCATCAAACAATACGAATTTAATCTAAACTAAAATCATTTGATCTTGCTTTTGTTTTGACAGCGGTCCAAAAATAATTGGTGGTACTTGGATAGTTTGATGTTATTGTAAGTGATGGGGAATGGAACTTTTCTTAAAACCACTGATCTAAAATATTAAAATTTCAACTAAATACAATGTTTATCTTCAATTTGAATATACATCCCTTCAAATTCTTTTGTAATTTATACATATTGAAGTCTTCTTTACATAGAGTTTGATTTTGTTTGTTGCAAATTTATGTATGCAATATTTTTAGCGATACAAATACGTTCCAAGACGGATTTTTTTTTTTTTTTTTTTGGTTACGTCTTAAAAGATTTTTTATTAGGCAATTTGTATTGATATTAATGTATTGACTGAAATTTCAGACCGAAAACAGAAATTTAAATGAGAGCGATGATTCTTTGGGACCAATTCAGAACGAAATTTTCTTTGTGACCATTCCATACCAAACTTTTTGAAGGGTCAAATTACTTTGGTCCACTAAAAATTATAACAATATCACACTTTTCAAGGATTTTCTCATCAAAACCAAACACTAAAATGTATTTTTGTTTCTACTCTAAAAGTTTGAATGATAATAAATTGTTTGCTATGTATTTAAGTAATTTACGAGAAGCTTTTTTTGAATAATATCTATAAAAATGTAATTATGTACGTGTAAAAATATTGACACATTTTCAATAAAATGGATTGAACTTCTATTAGTTTTTAAAAATCTAATTTATGAATGTAATTAAAAAAATAAGTAGGCTGATTACACAAGTGAACAATTTTTTTTTTTGATCAATAATTAAGATAGTGTATTCTTGATTCTTTTTACACCAAGAAATATTAAAGTTACCTTCATAACCGAAAAAAACTAGTTTTATGCCCTCTACAGTACTTTAAGAGAGATAAATTCCAACAATTACATTATTTAGTGTTATTTTTTGCCTAGAATGATATAAATTTAATTTATGTTTATTTTCAATTACATTAAAGATTTAGTGATTATTTTTTGATATTCTGTTCCTGCTGTTCTTTTTACACAAACAAACTAATCATATAATTTAGTCATTTCATCATCATGAACAATCAACAAGCAAAAGGAAGAGCATCTCTGATATCCAGATGCTGGAGTTGATGAGGTGAAGATTACAGACATTGTGAAGTGTTCTAGGAGCCTGGTTATTAAGTTAGACAAGATGAAAAAATGGAGAAGACCTCTCCAGGATGTTAAGAAGTGGAGGGCACCTTCTCACTGAGGGCATAAAAGTCAGAAGTTTCAAAAGGTGAAAGAATATCCTCACATGGATCAAGAAAAATGGGTCAATTGTGAAAAATTTCTCAGACAAAAAGATTCTGACCTGTTGATCAATTCAACAATCGTTAGAACGATAGTTGGCTTGCGGATACAAAAAAAAAGAGGTCCAAGGGGTTTATCAAACCGAATATCCGACCAAAACAATGGTCATCGGCGTTGTGGTCTCTCATGGAAAGAAGAATATTACGTTCTTTTTCAAGGTTGGACCGAAAATCGGTCAGAAGGCCTACTATAAGGTATTTAGGTACACCATCGTGCCTAAATACCTTATAGTATTAATATATATATATATATTATATATTTTATATATATATAGAAGACCAACTGCCCGTGAGTGTAACTATCAGTCAAATGTTCTGCGCAGATAGTATGGCTTGATTCTGGTCCTAAGAGATATGGCCCCCTTCCTTCCCAGATTTGAACCCACATGATTTTTCTATATGTGGCACATTGGAGAGTGAAACCAACAGGACCTCACAAATGTGGACTTACTGAAGTCCCTGATATATAATTGGTTGATGCTAGGTACGGATTGGAGTAGCAATATGATTATGATGCATTCCCATCCATGGTAGCTAGCGAGAGAATTATTTGGAATGATATTCTGAATTTCACATCTTCCTCAACAATAGACATTGTGCGTTGGAATTTTGACAAAAAGTTTTTCTTTAAAAATAAGGAAGACCTGCAAATGCTAGAATTCGAGGCTTTATCGAGAAAAATCATTATAACTCACGATAATCGCGATGGTTCGGTGTTTGGTTACAGAAAATTTATCTTCCCACTTAAAGGAGCAGCATTTAATCATTAACCACCAATTCCGTGGCACCTGTTAATGAACTATTCCTCTCAAACAGAAGCAGAAGTCACAAGAATTTGGGATTATTTTGGGGACTTACTCGAGTTGCCTTGTAAATGGACAAACATAATTATGGTCTCAATCTCGAACATAAATTATGGGAAAAAATTTACAGCCAATTTCAAATTTCATCAGATTGCATTTATTTTAATACTCCCTGTAAGAAATGTGGTAACTTATTTTATTTAATAGTTCACGCTTTTGCAAGTTGTCTGGCTCTCAAAATTGTAAGAGAGTTTGTCCCAATGAATGTTCCAAAGATTACGGAGAAATTTGTCTGCCCTTTATTGTTATTAAAACTTCCTTCGAAAAGTCGAAATGCAAAAAATCGTGAAAGAGAAAATGCTTGATTGCAAAAAAATAACCATTGAAGAACCCATCAAAGTAGAAAATCTTAGAGGAATAATGATTGCAGCTACTGCAAGATCCATTTTTACTAAGTTTCCTAATATTGGGTTAACTTCATGGACTTACAATGGAGATTAAAAAATATATTATCCTTCTTGTTCAGAGGTAAGTTTAAAGTTCCTTTCTCAATTGGTTTGCAATTTTGGAAAGTTTAAAAATGAATCGATTTCAAATAATTACTTTGTTGTTGTTTGTTTTTTATTATGTTTTATAAATTATTTTTAGTTCGTTAAATTATGTTTCACAATTTTATTCATTTAGGGGATTTGAAGTCATCTTTTTTAAATGATTTTGAAAAGTTTGGTGCCGTTAATATATTTTATTCAAATCGTTTTATTAATATGTATCAAATATCAAAATTGTTTTTGTGGTGACAGTTGTTTTTTCTAGAGACCTAATTGTAAACTAAAATGTTTATTTATATATGTAATGTATGTAATCTCTTTAGAATGAAAAAAGATTAGGAAAACAAAATGGACCCCGATTAACCTAATGGATCAGAGCAAATAATACATAAACAGATGCCCCTACGCACGAGTTTTTGCAAATAACAGGACCTATTATTATTATTAATATAATTATATTGCCCCCATAAAACCTACCCACCTATGTAATATAAATCGATTTTAGTGAGAAAATGAAAAATTAATTTAGGCTACGTAAGGTCGATTTTATTTCTACTAAACTAAGCACTTAGCCCCAATTAGAGGCATACGTGACCATAGGCCTCTAAACCTTTCTCGACAAATTACCTAACACCCATAACCTCTATTATAGAGTTATTATAGAACTACGGGTAGGTGGATGGTCCAAGATAAAAGCCAGTATAAGTGAAATTGGGGAGGGCTAACTAGATTTTAAGAATTCTTAGCTTTTTAAAGTCTCTGCTAACAAAATTAGTAGTATAGTATTATATTAATTTTGTTAGCAGAGTTAGGAGCTAGGAGTTCTTAAAATCTAGCTAGCCATCCCCATTCCACGTATACTTGTTTATTATCTTGTCCCATCCACCTACCCGTAGTCCGCTATCTCTCATGCGTAACTCATTCAGACCCCTCCCCCCCCGACATTACACCCCCACTAATGTCAATTTACTGAAAATCCTTCATTTTCGAAAAACCGTATAACCTTTATCCTTCCACACAATTTTTATTTATTAAGTGTCTAAATAATTTGAGTTTATAACCTTTTCATTTAATAAGCCCTAAACCTCAATTAAATTATCACCTGGCTTATTAACAAGAAATCAAACTTGCTTTACTGCTGTCCCACCTTTCATTCCTTTACCTGCCAATACTCACCCTTTACTGCCTGGATGTACTTCAAAGTCTTTTTTTAGATAATCATGTCCAGTATTAATTTTCAAGTGTATATTTTCTACCTAATTTTGAAAAAATTTAGTCTATGATCAATAAAAAAAATATGTTTGTATTTTCAATTAAGGAAATGTTTTTGATAAAAAGTATATATATTTTTCTATTTTTTGTGTTCCTGGTGTTATTATTAATATTCATTCGCCCAAATGTACTTTCAAAGCCATAGTACACCGATATAAATATTTACTTTTTTTGAATAATATGACCAAGTGGATCTCAAAGTCTTGTTAATATATTTTTCTTATTAAAAAGTATTTTTCAAGTTTTTTCATTTATATTATATTTTGATGCCTATAAAAGCTTATACAAACGATAATTTTTCTTTTTAATTCATTAGATAACATTCAGGCGTTAAAGGGTTAAGTCGAAATACTTGAATACTTTTAATTTTTTCCAATTTTCAAGTCTAAACTGTTTCCTAGTCCATTTCAAGCCCACATTTATTGTATATTTAGTGTTCATTTTCTTTAAGTCAGTATAAATAAATCAATTTTGATTATAACCAATTAAATAAATAATTTAAGGTAGAAAAGGGAGCTTAGGTCGTTTCTTTTGTTTCTATATTATTTTTTTCTTTATAAGCCACGGAATTTTAGTAGACATGAGAAAAAAAAATCTAAAATTAGGTATATATATATATATATACTTTTGCCAAAACTCTTAACACCAATTTCAAATTTTCATTAATTTTTTGGAAAGGTTGCTTGATTTACATAAAATAATACTTTACAATATTGACACTCGAAAATCTTAACAATCCTATTAGCATAATAATTTGTTTGTTGCTCCAAGTGATCATCAGATTCGTTAAGGCTTGAAAAATATGTCATAATAGTTATTTTTGATAAAATTTTCTTTATAGCAATGTTATATTGGCACTAACGACCTTCACAAATTTTAAAAAGAAATTTATTTAGAAAAAGAAATGAATCATATTTTTATATGTTTAGAAAATATGATGTATTAAAAAAAGATCACAATGCCTTTGTTATTTTTAATATTTACAAATAATTATCTCTAAGCTGAAATTAAAGCCTGTATTTTAAAGTTATAATTATTTACAAGAAAATATATAAATTTAGAAATATCAAAAAATAATAAAAAATGAAGACACAAAAAAATCTTTATATAGAATATTTTTAGTTCTTCTGTCTTGCGTGAAGAAATATAAGCCCTCTTTTTTACAAATTTTTGAGCATCCAATATATAACCGACCATAAAAAATGATGAATATGAAAAATCGGAATCTTGATTTTTCTTAATGCTCATAGCAAAACTCAATATCCCAGGAAGCTGAAGTCCTTTTAAAATAATAAAGTTACTGCAAATCATAGTTGCTTCTAAAAAATAAAACGTCATTTTCTTAACAATTAAATCCAAAAGAAAATTGGTTTGTTAGTGTACTGCCTCACTTACATTTATATCCTTGTAGATATATAATATGTTAAAAATGAAATTAGTACCCGTAATTTTTTGTTCAAGTTGCATGTATTATATAAAGTACCTAATATTATAATTTCGTAGCTACTATTGTACGCCTCAGTCCTCACATTGAAAAAAGAAGAATCCAAGAAATCAAAATTAAAAAGAAAGGAACTGCTTTTATATTAAACAGCTAAATAAATTATCTAAGCCTCCATTAAAAATTTTAGAATATACAAATATACCCTAAGCAAACTGTATCAAGAAAAATAAATAATTTTATATTATTAGATTTAATGTCTCAGGAGCAAACTAAAAGATATTGGCAATAAAATGTAGATTCACAGGAATAAGAAGCATTTTTATGAATCTCGGTATGTAAAATATCCCAGCTCACTAACAGAGGGTAATATAGCAGCAGACCATATTATTTACAACTATAATGATATACAAGTCTGCAATGCATTTTTTAATATGAATAATAAAAAAACAATTGCAAATTGAGGCATAACCTAAATTTTTGTTTCGGTATGCTCTAAATATACATATACTTTTTCCTCAATATCTATAATGTATTTTGTTGAGTTTTGCACAAAAAGTTATTCAATGCGTTATTCCCATTTTTTTTTTGCAATGGTACTTTCTATATCAAAACTCTTTCACTATCTTGCTTGTGATTTTTTTAAAGAGCCTTTTTGTAATATTTATGAATATAATATGTTTATTGTTATTATTTGAAATATGTCACAAAAAGGATGTGATCATCAAAGTAGAGGATGAAATAATAGATTGGTGCCTACCCATAGTTAGTATTACTAAACAGAATGGTAGAGTGTGCTTAACAGTTGACTTAAATAAGTTAAAATTACAGGTTAAGGGATTTGTTCATCCTTTGAAAACTCCAAAGGAAGTTGTTTTTCAAATCAACCCGAAGTCCCAGTTTTTACAAAATGGACTACCACAGTTCAAAGTAACGACTGATCATCATACTGCTTCCACTTTCTTCAATAAATCAAATTAAAACGCCAAAGTACGGAGGTTAGAATAATGCCTTAAGCATTACCAGTTCAAAGAATCATGGAAGCAAAGGAAAGTCTATATTATTATCGTGAGCTCCAGTATATGATACTGCAAGAAAAAAAGATGGACTTAGCGCTCTTAAATTACAAAGCTCTTATTGCTAGTAAAATTACAAATTATGAACCCTTAGCTGCTGAAGAGATAAGAGCTGTTATCATCTCAGCTATTGCAAGGTATTCTTTTTCTCTTTGAGGGTTCCTGACACCTTTGGATCTGGATGGAAATATGGAGGTACCCCCCGATGTTTGCAAAATATTTAGACTCTTTAAAGTGGATTGTAAGATCTTAAAAAGCTTTTAAATAGAAATAGTCTTACTATGGAGACTGCTTGTACTTTTAATAGTGGATTGCTCCTTATACTATCTTTATTTCCTCCTATTTTGGTTTTAGTTATATGCTTGTATGCGTGTTCTAAATTCTGTATGATGAAGGATTTTGTTTAGTTGTTTTTGTTAAGTAATATTTGTATAGTGTTTAGGTATGTTTTTTTGGAAAGGGATATTCATAAACTAAAATGTTTATTTAAGTGATCTTTTTAAGACATCCTTCTTCCTTCATTTATTTCTTATGTAATTTGTGCATATAAAATGAAAACCTCAATTAAAAAAAAAAACAAAAAAAAACCAGTTGACTTCAATAAGTTAAAATTCCAGGTTAAGAGATTTGTTTATCCTTTGAAAACTCCAAAGGAAGCTGTTTTTGAAATCAACCCAAAGTCCCTGTTTTCACAAAATTGACTACCACAGTTCAAAGTAACGACTGATCATCATACTGCTTCCACTATCTTCAATAAATCAAATCGAAAAAGCCAAAGTAAAGAACGTTAGAATAATGACTTAAGCATAACGAGTTCAAAGAATCATGGAAGCAAAGGAAACCCCATATTGTTATTAGTCAGTGGAATGAAAGACACGATTATATTAGCAATAATTAGAATAGCGATCATACAAGATAAAAGCCCAAATATTATAATTGTTGATCTAATGATTGAAGAACTCTAAAGTATAGTGATAGTGAATTAAGTCTACTGGTTACTCGTGCAATTCACGGAAAGTGGTTCTGAAAGAAAAAAGAATATTAAAATCATTATGTAAGATTATTTAAAAGCATGATTGAAGATTTACTTGTTTAGGACGATTTAGTTTTAAAAGGAACACGGATTGTCATTCCTAAAGTTTACTAAAGAACATTCTGGCTAAATTACATTTGTAACGACTAAAACTAAAAGAACAGCGAGAGAGTAGCCTGGAATAAACAATGAAATTTAAAGGATGATTGAAAACGGTGAAATTTTTCACAGAAAGCCCTCTCACAATGCCAAGAGAGTTTAAAACCTAACGATGTACCACAAGTAATATTTATTTCCGTGTCTCCATTTTTTTTTTTTTTTTTTTTGTATGAATTTGTTTATTTTAAATGGAAATCTTACGTGGTATGTATTGATGCATTATCATGATACAAAAAAGCTCAAAATACTGAGATAATTATTGTTACATTTTCAAAATGGTTTGTTAACTTTGGATATCCGAAGAATCTTAGATCAAAATAACAAAATGGCGGAAAAAAACCGTTAAAAATACGAAGAACCTCCTTACTAAGTGTAAAACATAAAAAAAAATGGTTCGAAATTGCTTAGGGACAGTCCATTAGAGTATAGATATACACATTCCGACTGCGGACACTCTCCCAATCAAATAGTCCATGGACAAAACCTAGGATCAAAAATTCTAGTACACATTTGTGCACTGAAGAAGTAAGTTCATGACGTCCCAAATAGGTTATGCAATATCCGTATCTAAATGTTATTAACTACACCGGTACTAGTGATTAATGTACATTAGATATTAGAAGTCGAGTTTGGATACAGAATCCTGCAACAAAATTATGGTATGAGTTTGGTAGAATTATTAAACCAAAAAAATAGAACATACCAAATACGCTTGGAAAATAGTCGTTTTTATGTGAGGAATATGCCATTTCTAAAAATTGCAAGGACAACAGAAACATCGTCTTATCGAATGCATAACGAAAAGAAGAGAAAATGAGAAGAAATTGTATTCAGAAAGGGAATTTTTCGTCAAATACCTTAGGCAATAACTACGTTTGAGGAAAAGATTGTCTCTTATACCAGCATCACCATTGTAGTAAATCTGACTCAAGATTTGAAGGAAAAGCCAGTCAAGACAAAGTTAAAATAAGCGCTTCAAAAGAACCCTGGCTAATGAAAACTGAAGGAACTCTCAAGAAGTGAAAATTTTGTATGCAAAAATACTCTAATTGTCAATTGGGATGCGGAGAGAGTCTTTAGTATGGTGAATATGATCAATTCAAAAAGGAGATGAAACTAAGTACTAAAAAATTGATGGAATTATTGATCACCAAATGGAATTAATGTTCTGTAAATGTTTTGTGATTGTCAACAGGTAAATATTGGCAATATTTCAAAATCATTTGTTACTTTATTATTTCATTTCTTCTCTTTATATTTCGTGTCAAAGTTATCTATTCATCCTTTATGGTCACTAAAAAGTAATGAGTACACTTCTCGTAATAATGAATTTGATGTTCTCTAATTAAATAACAATATATTTTGTCTTGCATAAATCTACAGATTATAATATACATTTATATATAGTTATTTATGGGGAAGTTATATATTAATAATTAGAAATTAGAAGCCACACTGTCTACAAAATATTTCTTGAATCTTGTTCCACGATCTCCTCCGGTATTGACTACTCCTTCTTCGATATACATTGACTCCACTTGACTTTGTATTTGCGTTAACAAACTCTGATACTAAATCGTTTAGACAATTTTGATTATTCTTTGGCGTTTCTACTATTCTCTATTAATGTATACTTTACATATTTTATTTGCAGCATCAAACAATCTTAACTGTGCTGCTCTATAATTCTGTACTCCGGCCAATTTGATCTCCTTATTAGACGTAATCCTAGAATGTTCTTTCAAATAGGAGTTCACACACTACCATTGCGTCATTGCATAATATGATACTCAACTTCTTCCACGCGAAGTATAAGTATTTCGACCAAATTTAAGACTATTTCTCCCTTGGACTTAGATTGTCGTGACAGATTTACCTTTATCTAAATTGTTTTACGTCCCCATGTAACGAATGAACATTTACAGTCTCATGCAAAAAATATAATAGTGTGCATTTAATTTACTTACATGCTATTTACGATTTTTTATAATGATATTCGTTACTTAATTTTTCTATTATGACAATTAATACCATTTGTATCAAAGAATAAATTATTACTCACATTAAGACATTTTATTGATGATATTATTTTGATTTAATATAACCAAGTTATAGCTATATTTTGGTGAAAGAAAGCTTCTAAATGTAGTAAATTTTCAGATATACTATAACTAAAAAAAAAAAATCATAATTAAGATATCTTATAATTATGTTCGAAATGACACATCGTCCATCAAGAATGATTTCTGAATAAGGAATTATTTATGTCCGAAAGAAAACAGAAGAACCAGATATTTAAGTTGTATTTGCGGGTACGCTTGTGCAATTCACGATTCCCACAACCCTCAGCATTGTACAGACCATATTGACATTTTGTGGGGGATTTGAAGGGAGGGGAGATTGTAATATGTATGTGATTTTATTTATTATTTGAGATACGTCTTTTCCGGTTATGAATATATATAATACGTGACACGCATGTACTTAGATAGAAGGCTCCGTAATTATTCCAAGACAATCTTCGATAGAATTAACACAATCTTGTATGTAAATAATACAAAAAGTGTAATTTTGATATTTGATTTGACTGGAAAAAAAGTTTATTACTAGACGACAATGTCCAAAAGGGCTTACATGTTGGTAGTTGAATATGTGCCAGCGTCCTGTTATATATTAGCTTCTCCTTGTTTTATATTTGGAGACATTGCTTCTCAAAGGTTTAATTTGTAAAGTATCTAAAAATTTATACATGATTTTCAAGGAATTGATCTGCGGTTATATAACCGTTTATTGGTGTAAATCATAGAAAAAAAATGCACAATTGATTGAAAAAATATTAAAAGACACATGATGTAACATTTCTTTGGGTTTTTTAACATCAATGGGTTAAGAACTTCAATGATAAAATAATCGGCAATTCCAACTAAATAATACAAATTCAACTCTCATGATGTATTAAAAAGTTAACCAATCCATAGTCACTATAATTACTTTTTCTCCATAATCCTATTTTAAATAAGTAATTTATCATATTAAAGGCTAAGGCCTCAACCCTTAAAAATGATAAGATATAGAATTTTCTTTTAGCAATACTATCAGAAACATAATCATTAGGGGTGAATTTCAGACTTTTAGATTAGCACAATAACTTCAATTTTATTTTGTTAAGTTACAATTATGATTAAGTTATTGTTTCAGAACTGGATACACTAAAATTGTATTTTTTATTCAAGCAACAAAGTCATATAAATTCTTGATGCCCTTCAAAAATGTAATTTAATTAGTGATAATATACTTATTAAACACTCAGTAGATAATAAGCCTGGAATTTTGGTTTTATTCTTCCATTTACATAGATTGAGGTATCAAAATAAAATAAATGTTTTTTTTCTGACTTAGTATGAGTGAGTTTTTGAAGTTATGTGATACATTTTTCATTTATTTAAATGTACAATTTTATCACTTCGTAATTAAACCATTCATAAATATTCAGTAAAATATATATTGTATCGCCAATATATTGCAAGGTGCTTAACGAGACATAAATTCAAATTATGCGTAATTCATCACTTACATATTCTGATATTACTTTAGGTGGGATTTATTTGTATATTTAGTAATTTTTTTATCGAGGCTTAGTCATTTTAATTAAATTTCTTGTTTATAGGTGGTGCCTTTCGTTTTCCTTTAGATTCCTTGGATTTCTTGTTTTTCCAATGTGAGGACTGAGGTGGAGAATGGTAGCTACAAAAGTATTGTTATTTAGCTATTATCATATATATTATTCACAATTTTACTTAACTGATAGGTACTAATATAATTACCAAAATTGGATATAAGTATTGACTACTTCAGAGAAATTTTTATCAAACATTAATAATTAATGTTTTTACTTAAAGAATATCAAATTATATCTGGTTGAAACCCCAAATTCATGCTTTTAATATTGTTGTAAAGTAAAGATTTATTTTTTTTCGATGGATTATATATATATAAGTTTTTTTTAGATTTTAAATGAGATTTACGAGTGCGAAATCGTTGAAAAATGTTGCAAAATTTAAATGATGTAATTCTCATAATTGCTCAACTGTTGATGATGTAATTAGAATTATTTTTTTTAGATTTCTTTTTTACCCTGTTGACTATCTGTGTTATAAAAAAGATGTTTTTTATCGGGGGATTAAGTAGCTAAAAATACTTTTTTCATGAGCTGTAGCAAAGCTACAAGTATTAATATTATACACATGTGTACATTACAAACATAAAATAGCTCTTATCTAATGGCAAATTCTCCAAATTTTATTTATAAACTTCAAGTAAAATGATTTTAATGATACATCAATGTAATCCTTAGGATGATGCAAAAGATAAGAACTACCAATTTGCATCCTACAACATCATTTTCATAATATATAATATCATCAATTGATTTGACATTGACGGAGAGATTATAGATTTTAACGTTTAAGAATAAACTAAAGTCATACAAATTTTCATACAAACGAACATATGTATACATGTGTTCTTTATTACTCATGTGTTTCATGATAAGTGATACAAATAATTACATACCATCAGGTATGTAAAAATAAAAGAACCCAAGGTATTTGAGTCACCACGTCATTTTCAATAATTTTTTGCCTTAGCTGATAGGATGTCTTATTAGATTAGCTTCCAGCAGCCTCGAGAAGAAGGAAATAACACCCCTAGAGATAAAGATCTTGTGTATTTTGTAGGTGTGTTCAAAGATTCTAAAAAATATAAATTGAAAGAAGATAGTTAATTTTATTTTATGTAGCTTTTTTATTTTGTTTCTGTGATGCCAGTATTTTCTATTTTTATTTATTTAAGAACAGAGTAATCTTATTTTTTTTTTATAAAAAATTCGCCTTTCTCCTCCCTGCGTCTGTAATTTAATTTTATTGTTTAATTATTGGCTATGACATATGTCCTATGTTGATCACGTTATAATAGTAAAATTTTGACTTTATATCAAAATAAACAAATTACATTTGAGATTCATTGTATCAATAACAGGGATAATACATATAAATGAATATCAATGCCCTTGACAATCATACTACTTCAAGGATGTATGGGAAAAACAAAAAAATAACTTTTTCACCACAACAGAAAACTATCACATAGATGTACCAACCTATTTCTGAAGGTAATACCACATGACTACTTCAGTTCCTCCTGAAAAAAAATCAAATAATAGATAACTTCTTGAATGAGAGCAAATTAATAACTTTAAGTTAAATTAAAGATTTAAAGGAACAAATGGTATAACGAATTTCATACACGACAATATTAATATAACAGTAATTAGCCTCATTTTTGGAGTAAGGAATATTAGTCTTATGTGTCTACTGGCGTTTGTTTCAACGACATAAATTCAAGCAATATATCAAATGATATCCTTTAAGGACAGTACCTAAAACTTGAGTAAAATATAAAAATTCCCTCTTATCCTGTAGAGTACGATATCAGATCCCCCTACAACTTTTTTGACATACCTAAATTTGGGCATGTAAAAAAATAAACAGAAAATCAAGATGATAACCCTGACAAGTTGAAAAATGTTTTGGAGGAGAGCAGCTTAGCTGTTACGTCATTTCATTAGATCAGATATGACAAGAGGGACAAGAAAATAACCAAGGAGGTTCGTAAGAATTACTCCGTTGTCAATCTCCAATTCTACTCCAAGTTCAATTATAACTCTGCAACAAATCTTCAAGGTTACTCTCCGTCTTTGATAGGCAACACGAATGTTCAATAAGGCTTTGGATATAATTCAACAGAGTTTCCTGCTCAGGAGTTGTATTATTAATAATGACAACAGATAAGGAAATAAAAATTCATTCTTCAGATTAACAATGCAAAAAAAAAAAAAAAAAATACACACGATTTACATCACTACAAATCCCACTCTGTAATTAGCAAATACATATGGTAAAAATTCAAATTGTATTTAATGAACACATTTACTAATGATTACTTAATGCTTAGATGTTTGTACTCAGTAAGAGTCTACATTATTGATAAACTGACTTATGATATGTAGTTATAAATTGTAAATAATTATATAAAAGATATGTACATTTTTTATACTGTTCCATTTTCGTTTTGATATTTATCTCCTCCTGAAAAAAGACATTTTCAACTGGGGAAAATAAAATAAAAGACTTTTCAAAAGTATGAAGCCTTGAGGTCCTTTTGCCTTAATTAAGGCCCTAAATATATTCAATGATTAACTGTTTTATCAAATATAATACAAAACATTGTTTCTTCTTTTTTGTTCAACAACTTTCACTTCAACTAAGACTAAATTTAGATTTGTTATGTTTGATAAAAAAGGAAAATGGCTAATCATTTAGTACATTTTAGGCCTTTTAAATAATTCAAAACAAGATACAAACTATAACTAATTACAAAACTGCTAAAGAAGTAATTATTACTTAAGGATTTTCTTAATAATCATGGATCCCAAAGACAAAATTATAGCATATCACTTATAACGTTAAAATAATTATTTTGAGAGTGTACAAAATACATTTATTTTATTGGTCAAATAATAGCCATTTTCTCAATGAAGTACTAGTAAGGACTACTTATTTAGTATCTCCTGTCTTCCTTATATCTATTCAAGTTTACAGTGGTGTCACTTGACGTCAATACAGCTGACGTCGCCCATTTTGGAACCGAAACAACCAAGTTTTAAAGTGATCAATACCTTTTTTTTTTAATATTAACAAAAAAAAATTGTGAACTGTTGGATGTCAAAATGGGACCAACAAATAAAAGAAATTAAATCTAACTCCCTATCAAAAATATTTCTTGTAATATTTGTATTGAACCCTACTGTTATGTATTTCATATTTCCTTTCATGTTTTTATCTTCTTGTATATTCGTTTATGTATTAAAGTACTATGTTTTACGTATTATAAATAGTCTCGTATTTTGTAAATATATTAGAGTATAGTTAGAATACACATGATCTTATAATAGGTGTAGTCTTATTCCTCCACGCCATTTCTTCTTCTCATCTGTCTCTCGGTCATCTTGGATCTCTCCACCTTATAAATAAGTTTGTGTCTCTCCCTCGTGAAGACGCAACACCTACAATGTGTTTTAATTTGTTATGATATCGTTATATAATCTTATTTCCATACTGGCGACAAAAAATTTCCACAACAATGGAAAGAATAAGATTTTTCTAATGATGCTAGGTTAAGTTGCGTTGAATATAGATTACAATAATATTCCGGTGGTAAAATTGAATTTTTACGATTTCTTATAAATTATATATTCTACTATGATTAATAATTTATCTGTAAGGGGACTAAAACAAGTTTTTAGATGCTTCATATTTAAAATAATTGATAGATATAAACACATATACCATTCAATTTTTTTAAAAGGTTTAATGTTTCAATGGTCATTTTCGTGTTTACATCTTAAATAACACAAATAAATGTGGCTTGCAACCAAACAGTGTTTACCTGGTGTAATCGAATAAAAAAATATGCTAAATTAAGGTGGTTCATAGGAATTTTTATTACACTTTGATTAAATTGAAATATTAGAGTTGATCATTGACATCAAGTAGAACTCATTGCATGTGATTTCTTTTTATTCTTAACGTCATTTAATAGAGTCTCTTTTATGAAGTAAAAATATCAACTTCGGCCCAACGAGATGGCATTTATGATGGAAATGATGATGTCAGACAAATCATTCTATTATCATATCCTACAACAATTAAATATTAGTTCTAAGAAATATTAAATGCAGTTGTGCCACATGGTAATTTTCTTGTTGGGAAGATAATGACAATGTAATGTTTTGGTACATTATTGCAATTGCTCTCTGTATATATGTACATAATATATACTCTATATTTTTATCATAAATATATAATTTACCATCTAATAACAGGTCATTATTATCATTTCACTTTTTTAGAACAATAATTAAGTGATGAAATTGAGATCTTTTTATATGGATTACTCATGTCTTCATAATACTTTTTGATTTCAAACGTTTCACAAGAAAATATATATGAATAAATGTTCTTAACTAATATACATTTTCAATGTTTTTTTCAAGAAAAAAAAACTATAAGAATCAATTGTGGTACGTAATAATAATTACTGAATTTGTTATCTTTACTTTTTATAAAATAAGTATTGTTTTAATCAATAGCATTTTAGCTACTAGGAATATAAATCACCACAAAAATTCGTAGGATAAGGATTTGTTATCATTATAAAATCGAAGATCCTAATTGGAACTAGTCTTTATAAATGTAGATACAAAAAGGTATGTATATAAGAAAATATATCTCGACTGAATCTTTAGATAAATGAAGATAATGAGACTGGATACCTTATTAAGAAGATAAGTATTGTAAACAAAAGCATCTCTCAATAACCTCCTAAATCATAATTTTTACATTGGTTATCACTAATTTCGATTTTTTATGAAATTTTGTTTATAAGTTTTTTTATAAAATGGTAAAAATTATTTAAAGATCACAATTTTTTTACTCATTTTATTGTTGAAAAAAAAACAAAAAACAACAACAACTGTTGAATTTTACTTTACGTCAAGATTTTTATTCACTCTCAACCTCAAATGTCAAAGATAAATTTTGAAAAAACGCCAGCTTGTTTTTGTATTTTTCCTGTTGCCAACCGTTAATTATTATATTATATATAAAATTATGATATGTAAAATTTTTAGAAACAAATTTCGTGTACACATATGATAGCTTTGGTAACTTACTTTATATTAAGTTGACTCTGTCAAGCCAAATATATTATTAAAATAATACTCGATCCAAAAATATATTCATTTATGGAAACTAATTTTACAATTATGTTAATTTGATAAAAATATGATACCATATAATTGAAGTTCTTTAACCCTCTGTTAATGAGCATCCTTCCTTTTTACTTCGTTTATATTCGAAGAAAACTTTACCCCAAATATTATTACAGGAAAAATAATTGACATAGCTACAAAATTACCATATTTATGCTTGTTATATTTCCTAAATATTTCATCGATTTAGCAGAAACAAATATCGATTAAAATACTTCAAAACATAATTTTTATAAAATCAATCGTAATAAAACTTATGGTTATTATAATTAAAAGTTATTGCTTTATTTTTGTAAGAACTAATATAAAAATTACTAAGTTTTAACAAACTTTAGTTTCCAAAAATGTACTCAATAAATTTAGAGTATGATTTATGGAATAACAGCTTATATTAAATTAGCAGCAACGCGCATATCTTAAATAGAAAATGCATATGTACGACTTAAAAACAATTTACCAAGCCTTGACTAAAAACTGCAAAACGTACACTTTTTTTTTATTGAAAATGAAGTTTTACCATAATGCAAAGCTGAATTTAATCTAAAGTATATTTCAGAATCAATTATATTACTTATATATTAAATTATCATTTTGTCTAATTATCTCATAATTTACCAAAGTAGGTGGATGGTATATACAAGAGTAATAGAGCGTAGTCAAAGACTGCACAGGAAATAAAAAATGTAGGTATGACTATACGAAATTGGCCAGTAGTATTTACACTAGTTTTGTTTTAGATGTACTTCGTATGGTGTGCTTTTTTAAATGATTGTTGTTGTTTCTATGTAGCCAGTAAATGGTAGCCACATTGAGTAAAAACATATCAAGAAATAACTGCTGGAAAATATTATTGTAAATAAACTATGCTCAATAAAAAAATACATAAAATTATGGAACTTCAAAGTGTAGTGTTGCTCATTAATGAAATAAATTCATGGATTAACATACAAATATAATATCAGACAAGAGCTATGATTTCCATCTTAAACGTCATAATAACTTTTCAAATGGCCTTATAATTTCATTTATTAATAAAATAAATATCATCAATTGAGTGATTTTGGTCAATATATTTGCCAGAATGTAAGCCTCTGTTCTATGGGATCTAGGGTACCATCTTAAGAAAAACCTGGGCCACCATGTGAATGAGGATGTCCCAAAAGATGACATGGAGAAGAAGTGGACTAACATGTAGGAGAAATACGTGATATTTTACCTACAATCATGTGTGTCTGTCTTGACCTGCTTCTCTGTCTTTTATAATTAAAAAAAAAAATAACTTGATTTTAATTGTCTTTCAAAGGGGGTCAAGAAATATAAAGTGTAGTCAGAAGATAGTGAATCTGATCTGTGAAGGGGTTAATTCTTGAGTAATTAAGTCTTCCATTTCTAATTTCATTACTTAATGCTTCCATAGCTTCTTAATAATAAAAACACAATAAAAAAATATGTGACTCAATTACTTGTTTTCCATGAATCAAGACTTTATAGATAGCGGGAGGCATCATGTACCAATTATATAGGTCGACATAAATTTTGGCCGTTTTGATAGTATTATTCTAAGATAGTAAGTTCTGAATAGTATTTAAACTTTAATATCTCATCATATAATTTTAAGGTATGCGTACTCGCAAATTAAGATATAAATAACAATGTCACTGTTAATAGGTATTTCTTTTTAATGCCTGAACAGCAAAATATTGACACATATTATTGACATATTAAGTGCATACAAAAAAACAAAAACATTAATAAGCAAAATCAATATTAAGGTGTTGGACACTTTTTTTCTGTTAAATAAATAACTTTGAGATAGTTAAAACCATTTACCTGTTTATTTTGTTCATTGTAAATAAAAATGTTCCGGTATTTTGAGAAAAGTAATGTTTTGATATACCCTAATTTACACATTATGAATCGGATGATCGAAAGAAGAATAGCCTCTAATTGTCAATATGAAATATATTGATAACACTGCTCTTATATTAATTGTGTGTATTTATATGTATACATTATATATAGGTATAATTTTGTGAAATACTTCCTTTATTTAGGGTACTCTCTTTTTGCTAAAATTTATTTTACAAGGTTGAATTAATATGGATAAAACCATAAAACTAACGTATTTGAATGCCAAACTCGTTCTCTGAACTGCCTGGGAACAATGGCTACATTGGTTAAAAATATTTCATTATTTTTGTTCATGTACTTTCCATGTAATTTATAATTCCAAACCAACGTTACATTAAATACATATCTAATAATTAAATACAACACTAAGCTTTAGATACTCTCAACTTTATATTTGTTTAATAGAAAAATAACATTTTTTATTAATTCTTACTATCATCGACAAGAAAAGAATATAGTAAGTCACTGTTTCTTCAGGGATTGAAGATTATAAGGAGGGATTGTAAATTTAAAACTGATACAGATGTTATCATTTTTTTACACATAAGATGCAAAAGAGGATTAATTTACTAATTTCCTACAATAGACCTAAAGACATATCCAATTTTTATAAATATTCAATAAAAACTATTCATCATCAAAATGAACATTGTAACAGATGACTTTTTCTCTCCGCTAATGATATTTTAACTGTAGGAGATTATCCTCCATAAAGAAGTCATTCATCCCCCCTCCCCCATAATAATAATATAAAAGACGGTTGTTATTAGTAAGAATCTGCATTCAGTAATGTCATAGGTCCTGTTTAAGCTTTCTCTTCTCACTTGAAAGTAATTCCGTCCCTATATATTCCTCATTACTATATTCCAGCATATATATTTTAAATCAATTCCAAACCAAGTCAGAAGTCCCAGTTTCATGTGGGTACTGAAATTCAATTCTATACTTAATCTACATATTTAATGACTTTTTGTCTATGTAAGAGTGGACGACACTTCTTTTAATAAAATAACTTATATTTACTTAATATAAAGAAAAAACTTGGTTCATCCTCCCTCGTAACTAATATCATAATATAAATATAGCCGTACCCTAAGGACATTTGATCAGCAAGAATTTATTTCAGTGATGCAAAGTGTTGTTTTATTTTAAACAGTATATATTTGTTAAAAATGTGAGCCATGAAAAAATATTAACGCTTAAAATGAGTGGTCAAAACATGTCTTCCATGGCTACAAAAATATCTTAAGCAGCCTTTCAATCGTCCATATTGTCCATCAGAAATAAAGTTGTTCTTATTGAATGGATCGATACAACAGCCGCATTTTTTGCCTTTTCCATAAGTAGGGTAGCTAATAAGAACAAAGTTCATTAACATAAATATGAATGCAAAAAATGAAAGTACTAACCTAAAGTACCCGTTTGACGAACACACCATTTTAGTACAACAGAAGGGTAACATTAAGGCAGTTTGTCCTCGACGATAATTTTTTCCATTATAGTTGCATAGCTTAACTTTAGAAGCACCATTCACAACCAAAATGGACAGAGCCAAGAGAAATAAGGCTACTTTCATCTGTAAATATAATGGTATATACATGCATTTCACATAAAAAATGTAATTTATCTTTAAGTAAAGGAACAAACCTTTAATCTCTTTTTAGAATGTAAATCCTTCTTATAATAATGGGAAGATGTTCTCTTAATACTGATTATCGTTCATATATATACTCTTTGAATTCTATGAGAACAAATGTTTTTTTTTTGTTTTTTTTTTGTTAAATATGTATTCATTATTGCCTCGGAAATCATACACGTATAACAAAATGACAAAAGTTAGTATATTTTCTATTTTGTAATACAATGAATCAAGTTAATTTTAATATTGTATTGAGATTTTTGATAAAGATCAAATTATATATTTATTATAAATATATAAAA
The DNA here is from genome assembly GCF_016086655.4 of Lepeophtheirus salmonis. Taxonomy (NCBI): domain Eukaryota; kingdom Metazoa; phylum Arthropoda; class Copepoda; order Siphonostomatoida; family Caligidae; genus Lepeophtheirus; species Lepeophtheirus salmonis. Next base: position 27,099,858 of record NC_052137.2, on the reverse strand, counting down.
AGTAATTTCAATAATTTATTAATGTACAATAATTAAAATTCATTTTAGTTTTTTTTTGTGCAGTAATTTATATTTAATATTTTACTACACTACAGTATCAACCTGGTGATAGATATGATTTATTTGTCTAATATCACTGATTATTATAGCCTGGAACAGTGATCTAAATATACTTGTTATTTATAAATATCTCTTTCTATGCACAAAAATATTCCTTCTATGAAATAATCAAAAATTTTGAGGTGTTGGTTAAAAAATGGTGGGCCTTGGGAAAAATCCAAACTTATTAAAAAAAAAAAAGTTATTATTGGTGTCGGCTTAGCCTTGAACAATTTAAAATTATTTGCAGAGAATATCCCCAATGTTTTATGAATTTGACGAATACCTTATACCTCTATGGTTTTTTATCCTCTTCGTAAAAGAGGAAAGGAATACAATATATCATTGGCAATGTAAGAATTTTTAAAATGGGAAATATATTCCAGAGTGTCACAACATAAATTATCTACAATCTGAGGGCGGCATTTGGGGAATATAGGAAATATGAAATTACATTTCCTAACAGTGCCCATTAAACATACATGATATGTTAAAGAGGCTATTTACAGATTATAATTACATAATCAACTGAGGGGAAAATATATATTAAATATAAAACTTAATTTTTGGTCGACTCTCCTTGTATATTATAAGATATACCAAATATTCATAGAAATAACCAGATATGATTATATTCAGGTAGGTGAAAGGTAATATTATGAATCAATATATTCTGATATTCTCTTTCTATTACTGCAAGACGTGCACACTTATTGTGAAAGAAATAAAGGCAAAACAAAAACATTTGTTCACTTAGAATTCAACGAGTATATATATGGACGATAATCAGAATTCAGAGAACATCTTCCCTTAGCTCTAAGAAGGACTATCATTCTAAATAGATATTAAAGGTTTGTTCCATTTCTTTGATATAAATTATAGTTTTAATGTCCTTAAATGTATTTACAGATGAAATTAGCTTTATTTCTCTTGGCTCTGTCCATTTTGGCTGTGAATGATGCAGTTGGAAAGACGAAGAAGTGCTATTTCAATCGAAGATCCTATAATTCTGGTGCTTTGGTTAGGTCTTTTTATCAATGTTGTATCCAAATGAAATGTGGGTCGAACGGAAAAGTTTAGTAAGAATAAGTCAGAGTAATCTAAAACTATCCAATTTTATTTTTGCAAATGTCAATATAGTTATAACAGGTATGGAACTAGATGCAATTGCTGTCGCGATCCGTATTACTCGCTATCATTGATCCAGAGTGGACAGTATGGAAGACCAAGACGATGTATGAGATATTTCTGTCATGAAGGGAGACTCATTTGGACTTTCAATTGGCAGTCAAGAAACGCTGGAGAATGTTCGACCCGAAGAATCGATTCAAGCAGAGAAAATTTGTTAAATTAAAACTTTGCTCAATGTTAAAACAATACAAATATTTTGTGTAAATGGAAATAAATCATTATTTTTATTGGACACTATGTTATTATCTTTATTATATATATTAACCTTACCTCTTAGAGTATATAATGATAACTTTCGTTTAATACTAGAATGATGGAGAAGTCGTTTTTGGCTTTTCATAATACATTTTAATCAATATATCCATGTATTGATTTTTAATCGCTGTTAAATTTTTAGTGGCTTAATATTTCAGTATTTAAACAAGTTTTTTATTTTTTTTTTGGTTTTTTGTAATAATTTGTTTAGCTAAAAGTTATCACACACCGTAGGATGATAAAAAAGTCGTTCCCAACTGTTTATACGAAATTATTATTAAAACTCTCAAAAAAAGTTGTATTAATTCATAAGTACAAAATAGTGTATTTAAGTTGGAATTCTAAAATTAAAATGATTGCATTAAAGCTCTTGGAAAAAAGAATAACTATTTAAAAGACGATGAGAAAAAATTTAAAGGAAAGTAAATGTGTCTATTACTCACCATGCACAATGAAATCCAGTAATAGATGAACATTTTTCTAAGAAAAAACTAGAAATCATTCGTGACTTTCATTTAAACAATGTGGGGTTAGGTTGTGCAGACATATCGGGCATATCGGTTCTTATTCTGGTTGTTTCAAATAACAAGCTGCAGTTTGGAGGAACATCCATCATTTTACTAGAATAAATACATCTGTAAAATTGTTAGTCCTTCAAGAACAACTTGTATCAGCACATGAAGAAAGAAACATGAAATATAACCTGGAAAATTTATCTAATTTTGAAACACCAAAACAACAAAAAAACTGTTAAATTTTTCAGGGTTGTAAAAATATGACAATCATAATTTGTAAAAATGGCTGTAAACCTACCAGTGGACGTATTACCAAAGAAAATTCTTCATTGACTTTATGTAAATGCAAAAAATGTCAAATATTTATTGATAATTTTTATTTATAATATAACCAGAATAACTCTTTATAATAATATATAATTGTTTATTTGCATTATGAACATTTTTGAACTCGCTTAATTGAAAGGGATACAATTTACATAAATGGGGCCCCTTTGCATTGCAGCAATTTCACTTATAAGAATTTAAACTTTCCAATAAAGACAAAATTTGATATTGTATAACTAATTTGAAATATAACGTTGGTAATATTTCAAAGTAACTATGGCCCATCAGTATGGAATGTTAGGCAGGCTACTAAATTATTTGGAGGTAAAGTAATTTAAAGTTTTTATGTAGTTGGTGCATGAGATATTAAGAGATATGTACTTTAAGGAAGTTAGGATTAGGTCTGTTTATTGACATGGAGCTGAAGAGGGTTTAATTTACAAAGGTTATTATCGTAAGCTTTTTATTTGTGATTAAAAAAACATCAACAAAATAAAAATAAAAATTATTAATCATAAATTTGGTTTAGCTACATACTTAGAGGATTGTTATGTAGCTATCTGTTGATAAATTACAGTTACTGATTGTTTGGTATCTTTGGAATTTGTTGGATTATCCTCAAAGCATGTGCAACTGTAGGAGGATTGCCGTACACAATACATGTTTACGAGTAATTTTTTAACCTTTTTTTTCAAACCCAGGAGACTACAAAAAAAAAAAAATAGCGTTCTTGGTTTTTTTAATTATTGTTCTGGAATAAATTAGATACTTTTACATTCGATTAAAATAGACAAACATAAGTTAGGAAAAACATATTTTATTTGAATTATTAAATTATTGGACCACCGGCATTTTTTGTACATATGCGTCAACTCCACCCTCCCCCATATGTGTCCGTAAAACATACAGGCTCATACTAGTCTTATATTTACAAAATAAACTTTTAAATCTTCTTCCTCTTCCTCCGTTTTTTTTCTCCCTAGCAACAGTTTTGTTCTTCGCTCTACAATTGAAAATTAGAAGGGAAGGAGAGATTGCATTAGCCAGTTAATTCGTCTTGGATGACCACTTATGACAATTAAATCTGTTCAATAATTTTTAGGTAGTAACATGAAGAAAAGATTGAATTAGCCAGTTAATTCGTTTTGGATTGCTGCGATTTAAATAAACACTTATTGCTGCAATTCAAAAGAGCAGTTATGATAATTTAATCTGTTCAATAAAGCTAAATAGTGATATTGTATCAAATATTTGACAAATTACTCTGTTAATATTTTGAAGTATTTGCAGCTCATAAGTATTTTATTGTAGCATTGGATAATACGCCGGATACTAATTTATTTGGAGGTAAAGTAATTTTTTTTGTTGGTGTATGTATTCAGCGATCTTCAATTTAGGTAATTTAGGGCCAGGTTAGTTTTTTGACATCACACTTTCATTATTATCCCTAATGTGTGCATGTAACGGGTAGGCTCATACTAGTACATACAGTTTTATTGTCCTTGCTCTCAACAAATATATACCTAGTCATTTTTTTATTTAGGGTGTGTAAATGAGTAAACATAATTAGTGGTATTTAAGATAAAATGTGAGATACTTTTGCTAGTCTCAATCCAAATAGATTTTTATTTTATTTCATTTTCCAAAGCTGTTATCATTATTGTTTAACTCTTGAGAATGAAACATCAAATTATAAAGTTATAAATAATACGTGTGCCCATGAGGGTTTGCTCGAAAGTTAAATATGTAATTCCTTGTTTGATTGGAGTAGAATTTTAATAATTTTAGCATATATATCCTTGATATACAATAAATGAAATTTGTGTGCATTTCCTAAACTGTACTCCCCCCAAACATTATTTTCCAGGATTACTACTTTCATTTTTGTATCTTTTAACATTTACATTCTAGCAAGTCATATTTGATGCTACTATAAGTATTTTATTATTAGAGTACATGTTTTTTATTCATTATTATTTTAACGGGCACGCCAATTCTTTCTTTAGCTTTTATTCAATGAATGCAAGATATTATCTTGTTCATAGAATAACTTGAGGGAATACATGTTAATGTTTTGAGTTATTTGTTGAAGATTTTTTTTTTCCAAAAATAAGATGCACTGAGCTTTTGCTTCAAACACTTGTTGATAAATTGAAATTTTTATGTAGTTCAAGACGTCACATAGTTTGGAAATATTAAATGCACACTCAAAAATAAAACAGACAGTCAAACAAACTTTACTTTATGAATTAAGATAACACATAGCTCATAAAAAATGCTTAATACATACTAATCTAATCATAGTATAGACTTACTTTACATGTTCGAAATAGTTTTCAAGTTCAAAACAGTGCGAAAAAGGAAAAATTGAGAAATCTCTATTTGAAATTCAACCAACCAATAGCCAAGTATGTTTTCTTTCTTTTCAAATTGATTTAAACCATAAATTAAGGTTGATAAATTTTCAATGAATATGTAATTTACCTATTGTTACTTATACATGCTTAGAATTACGTAAGCTCTATTTTATTTGATATAGTGTATTTATTTTATAATTAATATTATATTAACCATGAAAGGACTCTGTGGAAAATACTCAAACTCATTAAGGGCTCCAAAGTATCATGAGTTCAAAAGATTATCTTTATATAGACTTTTTAGTTTTGAAAGATACTCGGTCTTACATCTTAGTATGAAAAAAATGTAAACCAAGACTTTATTTTTTTATTTAAATAATTATGAGGCTAATATTCTTTAACTAAAAATTTAGTCATCTGAGGAAATAATTCCTTATATTCTTTTTAAGAAAATTTTTAAGTGATATAATAATGGAATTAGTAGTAATTTATTTTCTTTAAATATTTTTTTAGATTATATCGTTAAGAAAATTAAACTACAAAGAATATTACAAAAATATATTATACTAATAATACACATGTTATCAACTGCTGGATAAAAATCAAATAAATAATGATAGAGTACAGTTGCTGTCAAATAACCCCTTTTTTTCAACACACAATCAAGCTGTCATAGTTTTCATGCAACAATTGACAACTAAAATTTAGTAATTGCATAAAATCATTTATGTACGTTTTTGAACAAGTTGAGATTAAGTGTTGAAATTTTTAAAGTTCCGAAAAAATAAAAAATATATTACGATTATGTTCAAATAAGTTCCCATCGATTTTCAAGGGAAAAAAAATAGATTAAAACCATCTTAAAAGTTATAATCGATATAACTTATTCTTAAATTACCAAGAAATCTCTGATGTAGTATTTTTTTAATTATGTTTTTGTCTTTAAAATAAATTTTTTTAAATAGTTAAATCCATTTTATATTATGACTGTCACTACAAAGCAACTTTACTCAAAAATGAGTCATTTTTTTTCTCTGCTAATTCAAGATACCTAGATACAAAGTATATCTGGTACACTGTTTTCCTGAAAACCCTCTGACGCCATCGGACACTCCACACAGAGATTTAAATAAATAAAACTTATCTTCCTGAAATCAAAATCTACCGGGATTGGTAGAAGAAATTATAACTGGTATAACTTGTCTCGAAGTATCTTGAGCTATTTTCTAATCATAGGTGGGTCTTTTGTAGAGAAATCTTACAGTTTTCTGATTAGAAAAAGTAAACTGTATGTTTTTTTTTCAATTATCCGCATCTTTGATCGATCTGCGTGCAGATACCATCTCTCACAGAACATAAAAAAAAACTCTTTACTGTACATTTTTTTTAAAAATGCATCATAAAATTATAATATATACAGAGTGCGAAAAATAAATTTTCCGGGTCATTATTTTTTTTTTTTTTTGGCTAATGTAGGTTTCAGGTTACATTTCCAGCTATGTTCCAATGCATGTAATGTTTCTCTTGTACATTGCTTTAATGAAAAATGAAAGACGGGTATAAAAAAGATATATTGTTTCGGATATTCTCGACGCAGATATTCATACAAAATATATTTCCAGACATTATCGGAGTGACCATGAAGACAGTCCAGATCATGAAAGTGGCCCAGGAGAACAGGAAAGTAATCAAAAGGAAAGCAGGAAGTGGAGGAAATGGCTTGAATTGATTATAACCAAGATAATTACCGTGCATTATGATATTTTGAGAAAAGTATCTCTTTTTGGATTACCTTTAATATATTAACGTTTTTATAAATAAGATACAAAAGAGAATTAATAACTAAATTTCCTAAAATAAATCTAAAAACTTATTCACTCTTTAAAAAAATTACTACAGAACTATTCATCATCATAATGAGCCATGTCACTGATGAGAAATTATGAAATAGTGCTATTTAAACTGTAGAAGATTTTCATCTATAAACCAGTCATTCATTCCCCCCTCCCCCACAATAATAATATAAAAGATGGTTGTTATTAGCAAAAATCTTCATTCACTAATGTCATAGGTCCCGTTTAAGCTTTCTCTTCTCACTTGACAGTAATTCCGTCCCTATATATTCCTCATTACTATATTCCAGCATATATATTTTAAATAAGTTCCAAACCAAGTAAGAAGTCCCGGTTTCATGTGGGTACTGAAATTCAATCCTATACTCAATCTACATATTTAATGACTTTTTGTCTATGTAAGAGTGGACGACACTTCTTTTAACAAAATAACTTATATTTACTTAATATAAAGAAAAAACTTGGTTCATCCTCCCCTCGTCACTAATGTCATAATATAAATATAGCCGTACCCTAAGGACATTTGATCAGCAAGAATTTATTTCAGTGATGCAAAGTGTTGTTTTATTTTAAACAGTATATATTTGTTAAAAATGTGAGCCATGAAAAAATATTAACGCTTAAAATGAGTGGTCAAAACATGTCTTCCATGGCTACAAAAATATCTTAAGCAGCCTTTCAATCGTCCATATTGTCCATCAGAAATAAAGTTGTTCTTATTGAATGGATCGATACAACAGCCGCATTTTTTTGCCTTTTCCGTAAGTAGGGTAGCTAATAAGAACAAAGTTCATTAACATAAATATGAATGCAAAAAATGAAAGTACTAACCTAAAGTACCCGTTTGACGAACATACCATTTTAGTACAACAGAAGGGTAACATTAAGGCAGTTTGTCCTCGACGATAATTTTTTCCGTTATAGTTGCATAGCTTAACTTTAGAAGCACCATTCACAACCAAAATGGACAGAGCCAAGAAAAATAAGGCTACTTTCATCTGTAATATAATGGTATATACATACCTTTCACTTAAAAAAATTTAATTTATCTCTAAGTAAAGGAACAAACCTTTAATCTCTTTTTAGAATGTGAATCCTTCTTTGAATAATGGGAAGATGTTCTCTGATTACTGATTATCGTTCATATATATACTCTTTGAATTTTATGAGAACAAATGTTTTGTTTTTTTTGCCTTTATTTCTTTCAGAATAAGTGTGCATTGTACACGTCTTACAGAAATAGAAAGAGAATATCAGGATATATTGATTCATAATATTACGTATCACCTATCTAAATATAAACATATGTACAAAAGTCCAAAAATATTTTGTATATCTTATGATAAACAAAGAGGTTCACCAAAAATTCAGTTGCATATTTAATATTTACATTGTGTTCACTTAAGTATGTTAATTTAGTCTTTAATGGTCCTCTTTAACATATAATTTAAGTTTAATGAACGTTGCATGGGCACTGTTAGGACATGTAATCCTAGATTTATTATGTACTAAAAACGCCGACCTCAGATTTTACATAATTTATATAGTACCACTCTGGAATGGCTTTTTCATTGTAAAAATCCTTACTACTCATGAAATATTGTACATCTTTCTTTCTATTGAAAGAGAACAAAAACACAGGTTAATTTGATAATTTGTCCAATCTAGCTAACTTTGGATATATTATGTCAAAATATTTTTAAATTCTACTCAACTTAGAATAACACAAATTTTAGTTTAATCTATCCATGTTTTTTTATAAATGTGAGATTCTTCCGTATTCAACATTTTTTTTAGCTAACAACCCTATTTTTATTTTAATGATTATTTAATAGTTCGAGTATTGAGTGTATGGAGAGAGATACATACAAAACGGAAATCTCTAAACACCATGAGAAGAACGAGTAATCTGCAATATTCAACAGATAACTTACATCTTTCATTAGGTTGATCCAGTAATGTCGTGAAATATTTAATATAAATTACTGCACAAAAAACCTAAGAGAAATATAAAAATAAATATCAATAATTTATTGAAGTTACACTTTATATAGATATAATGAACGTATCATTTGATATTGATCAAGACAGATTATACAACCTCATACTTGACTTTATTCAGTGGATGACGAGTTTATAAAGATTAAAACTTTTGTCATTTTGTTATACGTGTATCATTTGAGAGATAATGAATACATCTTTAACAAAAAAAACAAAAAAAAAACATTTGTCCTCTTACAATTCAAAGAGTATATATATAAACGATAATCAGAATTAAGAGAACATCTTCCCTTAGCTCTAAGAAGGACTATCATTCTAAATAGATATTAAAGGTTTGTTCCATTTCTTTGATATAAATTATAGTTTTAATGTCCTTAAATGTATTTACAGATGAAATTAGCTTTATTTCTCTTGGCTCTGTCCATTTTGGCTGTGAATGATGCTGTTGGAAAGACGAGGAAGTGCTATTTCAATCGAAGATCCTATAATTCTGGTGCGTTGGTTAGGTCTTTTTATCAATGTTGTATCCAAATGAAATGTGGATCGAACGGAAAAGTTTAGTAAGAATAAGTCAGATTAATCTAAAACTATTCAATTTTATTTTTGCAAATGTCATTATAGTTATACCAGGTATGGAGCTAGATGCAATTGCTGTCGCGATCCTTATTACTCGCTATCATTGATCCGGAGTGGACAATATGGAAGACCAAGACGATGTATGAGATATTTCTGTCATGAAGGGAGACTCATTTGGACTTTCAATTGGCAGTCAAGAAACGCTGGAGAATGTTCGACCCGAAGAATCGATTCAAGCAGAGAAAATTTGTTAAATTAAATATTTTTTCATCTTTTGAAATATATATTTTGTGTAAATGCAAAAAAAATCATGCTTTTTCTTTGTATTCGACACGATATGACATTCTGGATTATATATCTTAAACATAACTCCTCCAAAATAGAATATATAATGATAGCTTTCGTTTAACAGTAGGATGACGGAGAGGTCGTTTTCGACTTTTGATCATAGATTTAAATCAATATTCTTATGTCAATGAATTTCAATCGGTCAGAAATTTTTAGTAGCTTTATATGTTACTTTTATCAAAAAATATTGGAATTGCTTTTTTGCCCAAATATTTGTCTAGTTAAAAAAATCATACAACCTAAGATGACTAAAAAGTCGTTGTCAACTTTTTATACTAAATTAGGGTTAAAACTGTATAAAAAAAAAGACATTTGTCGTTATTCATATCCCCAAAATATTGTATGGAAGTTTGAATTCTGAAATTAAAATAACAGATTATCGTCTCTGTGCACTATCCAGGGGTTACTTTAGGTTGGGGAATTTCTTTAGATGCCTACATCTAGTATTAAAGCTCTAGGAAAAAAGAACAACCATTTCAGGAACGATGATAAAAAAATCAATATAACTTGACGTTATTTTTTTTCTCGTTACATTAATTTATTCACGTAAAATACATGTTACAAAAGCAATATGTTATCCACAACAATAAAAAAAATCATATGATATCTATTTAAATAAACTATAATGAAATAAAAAAATAAAAAGTTCAATACACAAACTTTAACACTCTATTATATGCTCCTAACCAATATCTCATTTTTATCTAATTTGTCCATAACTGATATTGATCTCTTCATCATCTTCTCCATCCCTTCAGGTATTGCCCATTTAATAGTCCTGTGTGTATACATGCCCGACTGTAATTTCGCAATCAAGGCTTCTTTTTTAAATTTTTCTGGGTAACTTGTCACTGTTGTCACTAACCAATCACTCTTAGTGATTACGCAGTTTCATTTTTGATGTGCTATCTCCTCGACTCTAATTATTATTTGCCGCACAGAGTCACATAGAAAGAAGAACTGCTCTGAATTATTAATTGTCAAGGCACAGAAAGTGCAATATTTATTGCCCAAAGCTGATTTATTTTTGTAGAGTGAGGACGTAGTCATCTGAAATCGGAACCATTTTTGTTCATAGGAAGTACAAGTGTTTCCCAATACTGTTTTTGAATCCCTGTTTAAGCCTAACATCTCCAATCTACTCCAGCCCCCTTAATATTCGATGCACCACTGTCCAACCTCTGAGATTTTGCCATTTTCAATGCGTCATTATTGTTCTGAGATCATTGTTTATAGTAAAAAGAAAAAGAATGGACAGAGGATATTTAGCGAGTATGAAAATTAAAATATGACCTAAAAAGCGTGAGAGACTTTTAGTAGTTTCGATCTAAAGAAGTTTTTTTTCAATTTTCCGAACCTGTTATATTTATTACTTAATTCTTGATAATAAAACATATAACAAGAGAGTGAGCTCGTGAAAAGAAGAAAGTAACAATGAGAGTTAGTTCGTGAGTTATAAGTGTCAGTTCTGGTTAGAGTTGGAATGGATCTAGAGTAACTGATGAATATATGTATGATGAACACAAGACAATATAATACAATACTTTGCCCTAAAACTATACCATGTACAGCTTTATATTCGTGGTTTATTGTTCTACAATTTCTATTTGAGAAATATTTCAATTATTCTACCGATATTTCAGGTTTATTATTAACCAAATATCTAGCTTAATAAAAATTCAGCTATAGTAATTGGTACTCCCATATCTAATAAGAGGCGCTTCTTAAAGTGAGATGAATAAAAAAGCTTTTGAAAGAAATTTAAAGTAAAAAAAAACTTCATCTCAACCGTAACTCAAATCCATTGTTTAATTTTGTTAATTATTAATTTTTCATTATGTTGTGAATTAATTGAAGACAAAAGGGACACCTAGGATTCGAGTTGGACTTGAGTCCTTGTTTTGAAGACTTGCGACTCGACTTATTATCACAATCAAAGCTCGAGACTTGATTGGGAATCTATAGCTAGGACTAGAGAACTCAAAAGCTTCTTTATACGGACAAAAAGCCTAAACTCTATGGATAATGTATTATAATTATGAACTTGACATAATCTCAAAAGAAATAGTATCAAAATATACAGGGACTTAGACTAACATTATGACGACTTTTTCCCACGTCTGCTGAATTCTAATCAGCTTTTGACAAGGACTCATGGAATGTCTCCTTGAGTAACATTAGTTTTCAAGTAGCCTTTATTATTGAAACTCATAATATTTACATACTATAGTATTTTCTACGATCCTATGATTTTGAAATAAAATAATATCCTGTAACACAAGAAGAAAATATCTAATGTAATCTGCATTTATCTTCTCTTCCAGGAAATATTAGTATACTATTACTAATATTCTTATTTTATCTCTGATTTATAAAGTAATAATACCAGAATTCCTATAATTCAATGTGTTTACCCAAGATTTGAAACTATTCCTATTGAATTTACAAAAAATATAATTTAAAATGTGTAGTTTTTCACAAAATACTATTGTCTTTAGTCATTACTTACTTCAAAAATATAATTGGTTATTTATAAATAATAAATTTTGCAAAATTTGATGAATTGCTTTTTAATTTAAATAACTTCGCCTAATAACGAATTTGGAAACTTCGAAAATGTTTTTTTCCATCTACATATCTTACCAATATATATGAAGGGAGGATAACATTGCTGAAGGATTGGAAATATTAGAAGTAGATAGTCTTATAATTTGAAATGAAAAAGTTATCAATCGTATAGATTAAGATGTACTTTTAGTTTATAAAATACAATATTTATTATTATACACAATTAAATTCCTTATTAAATTGATTTAGCTGTTTGTTTGTAAAAGATAATGATTTTATTATTATCAATTAGTTAATAAAATAGTTCGGCTTTATTGTAAAAGTAAATAGTGATCCCGTTTGGTTTTGATTTATAAAATTAAATATAATGGAAGAAACAAAGATTGTTAGTTCAACTTTCTCTGACTTTTTATGTATATAAATAATTTGATGTAGACTAAGATATATAATATAATTATATATTTATTTCTCAATATGGATAATATATTAACATTAAAACAAAATTATTCATAAATTTAATAATAAACAAAATTCCTTATTTAGTTTATTAACAACTATAATTAATTATACGAGTATAACATAAATATAAACAAATAATTTTAATATGGGTTCTTATCTTTAACCAATTATTACGAATGCAAGAAATAGATAACAAAAAAACAACTGAAAAACGAATAATTTTCTAATTCCTTGTTAAGA